>NC_056729.1:519044590-519169590 GCF_019279795.1 Protopterus annectens
AATGCTTACTCCTGCTAAGCCTAGCTTAGCCTTGGTAACCAGTGATCATATTCCAGACTTATAAAATAGCAGGTAATGAGATCTTTAATAAGTGTATTTAATTCCATGTACATAGCATGATTTTATGTGCTGTCATTACAGTAGCAAGAGGTGTGAGTATACTGTATGGGACACCTGAGTATATATGGCTAGTACAACAATCTTTTCGCTTTGTATGTGTTTCATACATGGGTAGTATCCAAGGTTATATACAGTCACACTTGTATGTATTGTATCATTACATTACAACTGTTAACAGTGCTTTCCCAAGTAATAGAATATTGCAGATTGTAACACTGGAATTATACACCCCTGCATGCAAAGCTGGACTCTTACTGACAATAATGTTCCTGGTGTGTGAGCTGTGTGTTATTAAGTATTTGCTACTGCATATTGCTCTGGTATGTGATTATTAACTGTAGACTACTATGTGTATAGGACATGTCATTGAAGGCTACTGTCATGTAGTAATGGCATACCTATTAGTGTCAGAGGTTTATCTGTCAAAACATTCATCCTAATGCATAACCTGTTGGCCAGCTGATTTCTGTCTGTCCTCTTTACAGATGTGCAGATGTCAGGTATCCATCTTGGCTGCTTACAGGTAATATATGCTTGACTGACACTGACATGTCTGCCCAGCTGTGTTATGAATGTCACAGCAAGGAAACCCCAACCTGTATGCACCACATGCCATGGATACCTCAACTAGACTACCACACTCAACAGAACATGCTTGGGTACAGGTCTCCAATCCAGACGCTGGCCACTTTATGTAATACATGTTGCATACATGTCAATTGGAGCACCTCACTGGCCCTCTGCAAGAGACAACCAGATGACTGCATGTTGCATTTAACTGTCACCCTGGGGATCACTCAAGTCACATCACTTGATAGATGGCCTGCTGACAAATGTCAGGTGGCATGATACTACTGTACCCACATCCCATACTCTTATCATCTATCCATGGACATTATCCTGGTACACACCTAGGAACACCTGCACCTATGGACCCCAGTACTGACAAATGTGTCAGTGTGCATTACTGAGAATAACAGTGTCTGTGTGTTTGTAAAGTTGTATTTGATAATACCCTGAAGGCCTTCTCACCCACTACACCCCCTATTGCCATAGTTAGAAATGGCTGCTGCCGTAATGGACATTAAATGTATATTGTTGCACTCTTCACCCTATAGGCTACCTGGAGCTTACAGTGCCAACATAACACTGTCATACAAATGGGTAGATAGGCATGGGTTACCCTCTCTGTCCTGGCAAGTGTGTATGTGTGCAAGTGTGTATATTTGTAGGATACGGCATTCTGAGGTCACATTCTCCAAATACAATACACCCTGACATACATTATAAGGGATAGTGATGTTGCTGACATTAGGAGAGCCATGACAAATCCTCAATCTACTATCCCTGTGGCATGTACAATAAATGCATATCCCTGTGGTGGCACTGATTAGGTAGACAAGGGGTTGCATTGCAGTCATAGTCAATGTGTAACTGTGGGTATGTCAGAGCATTATCATGGGTTTCAGTGAGTAAAATATCAAATGTGGGGTGTGGGTGTTGGGTATACTGTCTTTGCACCATGGTACCCCAGTACATGTCCCAATATCCACTGTATGAAGACCACTGTCACCATCAACCATACAGGTAACTGATTATACTATCCAGCCCAATGATGCATGTGCTGTGTGCAAATTATCTGTAACAGAATGGACTCACTGGCAAGGTAGTTAGCACTGATAAACACAGGTCTCTCAGATGTGTCTATGACTGTTATGTGTCTGTCAATGTGTATATGACAGTATGTCATACTATGTATTGTTCATTAACACCCAGTACATCCTCCATTACCATACTGTACAAGGCCTGGTGATGTTCTTCACTTAACAAGAAACTCGGGACACACCTCATCCTAAAAGCTGTGTAGAGTATGCAATTAAGGCCAAAGATATTAGTAGCAATAAGTACCTAGGTAGTGTTTCTACTCTCAGTGTTGCCAAGTAAGTGTGTGTGTATGTGTGTGTGTGTGTGTGTGTGTGTGTGTGTGTGTGTGTGTGTGTGTGTGTGTGTGTGTGTGTGTGTGTGTGTGTGTGTATGTGCAGGGATCTACTTCAGTGTGCAGAAAATGCGTGTCCCAGGAGGTCATCTGCCTGAGAACTGACTGGCAAATGGTAACATTTCAAAGGAATCATTTTGTGGAAATTCATTCCATCAAAACTAGTAGTAGATGTATAAATGCCCTCTTCCCCACTGTACAGCTGTACAGCGATACTGAAGTTGTTATATATAGTTGGGTGTAGATGTTGTGGGCATAGCCACCCTCATTGGGGTTATTGTTGTATGCAGCCCCCACCCCCTGCTTAGTCTGCTGTAATACTGTACAGTTTATGTTAACAGGTTAAGTAGTTGTCAGTCACACTATGTGTCGTTCTACACCACCACACACCCTCCAAAGTGGAGGGTTGTGCCACCCACACCAGTACACCTATGCTTACCAACTCCAGGATTGCACTACATTGGGGAAGAGGACACATACCCTGGCAGTTCCATCATTAATGACGTTAAACTGGCAGACTGATTATTTACTGATGTGATGTTTTGCCTATTTTGTCTTGGTGGAATTACATAGACTAAAATTAGTTCACTGCAAAATTAAGTACATCCATGTGTACAGTATTCTCTGTGTATTGCATCAATACCAAAGCCTGTGTGTCTGTGTGTTATTCACAAACATTTGGTGTGTGCCACCCAGTACACTTACCATTGTCCACTGTAGAAGGGCTGCTGACATCAGCCACCATGCACTCACCTGTATACACCCCTCAGACCTATCAGCCATGTGGAACATGCAGTAACTGTTATACAGACCTGTTACTTGTGTTCAGCTGTACCCAGGATATGACACATTCAATGTGTCACCACAGTACCATACCCCTTGTAGAAAACAACAGTAGACTAACATCCTGCTGGCACATAGATACCTACAACACAAACCGAATATATTATGGAGACCACAATCAGTCAGTATTAATAACATCTATAATGCATTATGGCTGGACAGCTACACATCCTGACATGTAAGCATTAAACTTTCCAGCTGAAAACATGTTACACAGCATTACATTGCTAAACCTTAGTACATTCACCCTGTGCATCAGAACCATATTATCATGTCTCTGCATTGATGGTATGGATGACAGGGATGTGGCACAGGTATTATCATATGCAAAAGGTGTGTTGTGAGTTTGCCAGAGAACTAGGCTGAGCCATTTGGTTGACATCATGTGTGTGTGTTAGGGGGTTTTCTTATCAACTGGGCTGTGAAGATGTGGTGTGTGTAGGTATGGAGGTGCCCTAGCTGTGTTGGTGATATGTCTGTATATGTATGCACACAGTTCTGCCATGTGGCTGCCCTATACAGGGGTTTGTTGGACAGCTGCAGACCAGCCACAGACATGAGAACTGTGCCTGCCAGGGGTTCCATGGGCACTACCAGTTAAAAGCCCAGATATTGTACTCTCCCCTGATGATGACAAATGTCCGCTGGATCTGGGTCCCTGTTGGTACCATCTAGGACCAAGTGCACATGGCCTGCTGTGTTGTGGTATGAACAGCACCTCCCCCTGCAGTGCTGGTGCTGGTACTGCCTCTATGGCAGTGGCTGTGACTTGGTGCACATCCACATAGACCTCCACCTGTTGGTGTTGCTGACCTATGTCCATGTGGCTGTTGCCCTACTCCCACCATGTGTCTAACACAGACATTGTATGGTCAAGGATTAAAACCATCTCATCCAACCATCTATCTAGGACATCTGCAAAAATAACTGTGGGAACCTGCAAGATCACCGATGTTGTCAAGTACAACAGAATGAGTAGCCCACTGGAGCCACAGACTCTTTCTGGTATAACATTCCATACATTTCTGTGCCTCCATGATAGCCAGAAACATGTGTCTGGTGACACCTGCTGTGGCACTTCTGCCAGGGGCATGATGGCCAGCAGCCCACCTACGAGCACCCCTTGTATATCTGCCTGGGTGGTACCATGCCAGTCATCTGGCTATGGCTGTTGTGTACAGACACACTTGCCATAGTCACCACACTGTCCTGTCCCATGCCACTACTCGCCAACTGTCCCTCATCTATAGCCACTGGTGATGGGGTATGTATAGGCATTGTGACTGTGTGAGGATGTGGGGTGGATAAAACTGGGATGTCAACCAATGGCACAGCTTCAGCCCCTGACAACCCTGCCTGTGCCTCACCATACCTATCATCATTGTCAGAGTCTGCATGGACACTAACATCAGTTTGACTGGAGAAGGGACCCTGACCCACCTCACCACCTGTGAGGGGAAAACAAAAAATGTAATTTAAGACCTGTAAATCATTGCTTACCTCTACACACACTCACACACATACACACACACACACACACACACACACACACACACACACACACACACACACACACACACACACACTTACTTACAGGTGAAGTGTCACAAAAATATTACACAGACCTCTCATTACCTTACAGTCAACATGCATGACATATGGCACTTAACAGCATGCACTGCAGCTATACTCAATCCTTGTTACCAACATTATACAGCTCTGTGATGCATGAGTTGTGTTAGTAGATGATGCCCCTTCCCCTGGAACACACTGCACAAATGTACACAGTTTTACTGTGCACCTGTTCAGCACGCTGGCATGTACTGTTCACCATACCTCACGAGTGTACACACCATTGCTGAATGTGTATATGTGTGGCAGTTATGTTTGCACTGTTGCTCACAGGCCATATGTGTTTGTGTGACACATACCTGAGATGATATGAGGGTGCCTGACCTCTGATTTGCAGATCTCATCATCAGCAGTGCATGTATGAGCAATAAAATCCAATTACAACGACAACCTTCAAAGCTTACTGTGGCTATGAGGAGTGTACGAGTGTACATACCCTTACTGACATGCCAGCCTCTTCCCTGATATGCAGTGGGGCCACAATACTGCATATGTAAACATTACACACACCTGATATGTGACATATGACCTGTGCAATCAAATGCAGTATCAAACAAATGTGTTTGTTGTGCAGATGCTGATTTTGATGTATACAATATGTGGGTTGCATAAGTATGCACACCCTTAACATGATGGTTTGTTGCAGCACCTGTTAAGTGAACTACAGCAGTCAGTATTCCTGGAGGGGGTATACTAGTATGGCCCATCTTTACTTGCCAATATTTGGTCACTTCGCCCTACAAATATCCCCCAACTCTGCCGGATTGCAAGATCAGCTCATGTGCACAGCCCTTCACTATTGCTGTGGAGTCAGGGTTATGTCTGGCACAATTCATGACCTTGACTGTGTTCATATACAGCCATTCTTAGTGAGCTTTGGCTGTATGCTTCAGTTCACTGTTGTGTTTTAGGATGACACCCCTCCCCATCCTCAGCCTTATTGCAGATGCTTGACAACTATGGGCCACACATGAGTGTCATTTTGCAGTGTTCCAAATTCAGAACACCATGCCTACTGGCCTATTTCCTGCTAATGTACAGCAAACCTAAAGATGTACACTGGCACTAGCAAGGTACAGATGGGGATGGTGGGCCTGAGGTAGAGTGAGGTGTTGCTTGTGCATCACATGTATCTTTATTAATACTGTCTGCAGGTTTCAGCCTTGGCCTCAATACACCATTACACATTGCAACACATGCCTTTGGGAGACTTGATGTTATGCATATGCTACCTGTAGAGATGAAGTTTCCACCCTGGATGATGTTTCCTGTGGAACAACTCTTCCATCTGATTACCCTAACTCATAGGCCACACTTATGCACTGTCCAGGTGATTGTCAACACAGGTACTGCACAGGCAGTACTTGATAGACACTTCTGCAAGTCCCTCAGTGTTGCTGCATGTTTCTGGGCAGCCTCCATGACTAGTTTGCAACATGTGTTGTCATCTGTCTTGGATGGGCATCTGTTTATTTTCTACATTAATGTTGTCCCATACTTCATAATCACATACATGACTGTCTGCACTGTTTGCCATGATATACGCAATGGTGCGGTAAGGCTACATCTCCCACTCCTGTGTGCTACCTTCTGGATATGAGATCCATTCCATGATTTGTAAGATGTGTGCAGGTCATTACTGCCTCTGTTGCAGGTGAGTGGGCAAATGTCATGAACATACTTCTTGGACAGCAGACCATTACTTGGTGTGACATTGAGGCCCTGTACTTGATGGAAGGTGCGTACTGAGGAAGAGTGAATGCTGTCAGTACCTCAAAAGCTGGTTCCACAATATGTTATTTGGAGTGTGTGCACACATATGCTTCCAGTGTTTGGTAAGGTATGTATTCCCCATATCTGTTGTCCTTCCATAGGATTCCATATTATACATTCATTGCTCAAGTTATGATCACATTACAGGATATAAAAGGTGTGGAATATGGTATTGTGATATGCCTTTATATAGATCTGTAACAGTTGCCATTATAATAGTGGTGTATACACTGTTGTAGCCACTGTATAAGGCTAATGTCTCAGACATGTCCCTACTGTAGACCATTTGTCCCACCATTATGTTCATCTCTGTCCACACATCTTGCACTGACAGCTTGTTAGGTATACCCTTCAGATATACCACCATGGTCACCACTGTGATGCAGTGCAATTAACAGCAACAATAAGTGAACATGTACAGTATGCATTATGGGTAGGTGTGTTAAATGTATGCATGTCAAATACCATGGCCATAACCTGAACAAAACAACTCCATATTCACCAGCTACAGGCTGCTGCCCCAGTTGTATCCCAGAGGGAAACAACATAGTAGTGTGAGAGATGTAATGGCAGAAGCCACACCTGTGGCATTGGTACAGGGTGGGAGCAGCATTTCAGTACATCAACTGTAGAAATCCACAATACTAGAGATTATGCACATCTTTTCATTACTACACTGCAGCAACAGGCTATGTTATCTGACATATGCATGAAGATACTTTACAGATGAAGATGGACAAATAACAGTGGTCTACTAATGTGCTCTGGGGCCTTACCTGCATTCTCCTCATCCATTGTGTGGGTAGCACCCACCTCCACAATGCTAGTGTCAGGTTCCTGGCTTGGCTGGCAGGCAGGTGCCCCAAGGCTGGCAAGGAGCTCCTCAGCATGTGTCAGTAGGGGCTGGATGGCATGACCCACACCTGTGGCTAGCTGGTCCCTCCTAACTCCAGCAGCATGCTGATGGGCATGGTGGATGAGATCTGTGCAACGATGTAGCACCTGCTCATCACTGCGGTTATGCAGGCCAACATCATTTACCCTGTGGATGAGCTTGTTCCACAGGGCAGTCCTCTCCTGCAAATCATGGGTCATACGTCCAAAGAGGGTTCTGTGGTGATGCACAAGGAAGTTTATTATTATATCATTCTCCTGTGAAGTATAAGCAGGAAGACGCTCCCAGGACATGGTACCTGGAAGACATAAACAGGAAAAAAAGGTCTGAGGACCTCATACTGCAAGGATATAATAGTTGTTAATTGACATCTCTCTCTACTCTCCACCATATCTGCAACAATAATCTGAACACACAAATCAATGGGTATGGGTATGTTTACACCAAACCTACTGTTGGGATATATATCCTATTGTGCAACAAATATTGAAATGTGTTTCTATTCATGTTCCATGTGTAAACACTATCATTGGTGGCCTGTTGCTATCAATGTAACCTGCATACCATTGTAATGGCCACTGGTGTTCCATATCTGCATGTGTTCTGTTTGCTATGCAACTGTTCCAAATCTGGTGTTTTGGGTTAATGGGAATATTTATGCATGTTGTTATAACTAATCATTGATTATGTTGACTATTACTAACCCACATAGGTTCTAAAACTGCAACACAATAGCATGTTTGGGAAGGCTATTCCCAGCAGAACTACCTCTCCCACCTCATCTGGCCATGGCACCAGCCAACACAATGTCTGGGACCCACCCTGGGACCTCTTCATCTGCTGGTCCTGCACTACCTTTAGGTGGAACCACCTCAGGGGATGGTGCTTGCCCCCCAGGAGTGGCACAAACAGGATCCTGTCACCTGAAGTCAGGTCCAGGGTCTGGTGCACAGGGAGCTCTGCAGAGAATTGAGGGATCTGATACACCAGCTTGAGGCCCTCATTGTGCAATTAGAGGGTCAGCCTGCCCCTCTTTCTCAGCCCCGAGCACAGCTACCTTCAGGGCCATGAAGGTGCAGTGGTGACTGCCATGGGTGGGGACCTCAGTCCCACTGTTTCCATTTGATGGCTCATGGGCATCCAATTTCCAAACACCCCTCCCCGTCCAAGGTGTTTAATGACCACATGTGTCATATACAACCCCTGTATGCTGTCTTGTCTGTCTTGTCTATCTTCGGACCCAACCTACCTCCCCAAATATACCTACTATCCTTCCCCAACATCCCACTCTCACCTTAACAAAAAAGGGCACTCGGTTCCCAGCAAGAATTTCACACAGGCTGCTGCCCCAGTTGCATTCCAGAGGGACCGACATAGTTGTGTGAGAGATGTAATGGCAGTAGCCACACAGTGTGGCATTGGCACGTAACTGTCCATATTGCTCCTGCTTACAACTGCTTACAGGTGCCTTAATCACTCTGTATCCAACACCCCTTGTTCTGGCCAGCAAATAAATTATCAGACCTTGCAAGTGTCTAACCTAGGACCCTGCACATCATAGCCACAGCAATTTACTACTAAGCTATCTGAGTTGCAGATATGTGTGAAGTTCTCTCAAATATATCATGCAGCACAGTCATTCAACAGTAGGGAAAATGTATATGTATATATATATATATATATATATATATATATATATATATATATATATATATATATATATATATATATATATATATATATATATATATATATGTGTGTGTGTGTGTGTGTGTGTGTGTGTGTGTGTGTGTGTGTGTGTGTGTGTGTCTGTATATATGTAGACATACACGTATATATATATATATATATATATATATATATATATATATATATGTATAATATATGTCTGTATATATGTAGACATACATGTCTATATATATATATATATATATATATATATATATATATATATATATATATATATATAGATATGAAGTGCATTCAGACATTGGATTCCCACTCTGAACCTCCTTCCTCCACAGCTGCACTGTTCTGCCTTTCTACAAAACAGAGCATCACATGTGGACACAGTCTAACATTAGGGGGGATATATAGGGACAGATCGTAGATATGCCTATTACAAACCTATGGAGTTTGTGCATGATACATTTCACATTACCATGACTGTTCTGAAGGTGGTGTGGTCTGAAACTCATGTGTCTATCATGACTTCATTACTTCCACCTTCAGCTATTTGCTAGACTAATATACATGTTTGGAGGAACAGAACAGACACTATAATGGCTTAAATCTTGACATTCTGTGCAGATCTGAACAGCTGACAGGTATGGCCCACTGCCCACAGGGTCAGATGCTATGTCATTTGCAGTTGTTCATTAGGACATCATTACAGTAAGTCTTGATGGCACATATCTTTCAACATCATCTATCCCATTATTACAGACCAAGTACTACATTCAATTATATGCTGACATGTTTCACATATCTGTTTTATTATTGTGTTCTCTTCTGTGTACCACTTACATGTCTTCTTTGTTTGTTTTTTTTATAGTATTTTTGTTTTTTAGTATTACTTTTTCTCTCTCTCTCTCCTCTACAGGGATCGAGCTGGTTTGAATAGGTTGCAACATGCCTTTTGTAGATGATGACCATGATCAGGTGATGGCCTCTGCACCAATTGGTGTTCCCAACTTGCTAATTGCATGCTGCCAGCTGTGTAGTACTTCAAATAGCCAATGTCATAGCAACACACTACTATAAATAACTACATCATGTGGGCGTTGTCCCTTTACCTTTCCTGTATGGAAGACATACTTCCTGTGTGTGGGCAGCAGTGTTACAGGCAGCAGGTAGCAATACCTCTTACAACAGGACTTGTGGACACAGGCCAACTACATGTTTGTAGAAGGTTCCACACCTAGGGACAGTGTGTGAGTATTGCTGTTATATGCATTGAATATTGCTAGTTTTACAGGGTTTGTGTGTACATGCTAGTTTTGCATGGATGCAGTCTGCTTGCATAGCTCTCAACTGTGGGCCTGTCCACATGATGGCCAGAGGATTGGCTGTTATGTTTTGTCTGTTCACCACACAGGTCTTGTCTCTCACATATCAGTGCCATTCTCTCCGTTGATTGCTATCAGTACATGGCAACATCCATTTGTGTTTCTGACTTCATATTCCTGAGTAAGGGTATGCTGCAACCAATCCTCTAACAACAGCAACTTTCAAGTGTATAACAGCAATATTTCAAATATCGCCCTGTGTTTCAGCCTCTGTCCTCCACTTATATACCAGGCTTTCTCCAGATGTCATGCAGTAAGAGATTGTTAAGTAGTGGCCTATCATTATTTAGTGCTGGCATTCCTGCTATCATTCCAGTGATATTGTGGACTCCCACACAAATTGTGGGGTAGGGTTCATATATATGAGGGCCACAGCTGGACAAAATATGCGTGACCTTGTACAGTCAGGAGGTCAGTGTATGGAAAACACTGTTATATGCTCTTGTAAGACATTTTATGGGGAAGGGGTATTAAATGTTTTTAACCTAGGCTTTTACAACATGTGAGGGATATCAGTAGAAAGGTACATTAAGGTATATGGCTGTACATTTCCATGTTTCACCATGGGAACAGTGGTGGACTAGAGCTTACTGTCTTACACAGAGTTCTGTTTATTAGTGTGATAGTGACATTTTAAGTTAAGCATTATGTAACAGATACATTTACATTGTGACATCTAATACTTTTCCCACTAGGGGTTGAATACAGAGTGTAACTGGAGGCTGCTGAACTGCATCTGAAATTAAGTATTGATTGATTCTTATCTGCACGGCAAGTGTGTTTTTTACTGTTGTACAACTTGAAGGCTTTAGCCTAGACAGCAAAGTATGTTATATTTTGCAGATTACTGTATCATATGTTTTGTCTGAGAGTTGCATTGATCAGTTATTCTGTATTTCATACACCTAATTGCTATAAGAAATGGCATAAACAACTGAAATAGTACACAAATAAAAATTTCTATGTATCCAAACTTGTGAGTGGTGTCATGTCCTTTGCATTGGGTGTGGGTATATGTTTCATGCAATAATTCTCATTTGTAGGAAAGATTCAAACACTGGCCATTTGAAAAGGTGGCAAATGTAGGAATTATGTCTGTTTGATGTGCTGTGCACCCTCTATATATACTCTTTTTATACATATCTATAAGAGCTAATATCTTTATATGTATATATGTGTATATACATATATACATCTATATATATGTGAATATATATGTATATCTATCTATATATATATATATATATATATATATATATATATATATATATGTGTGTGTATATATATATATATATATATATATATATATATATATATATATATCTATGTGTATGTATATATATATATATATATATATATGTGTGTGTGTGTGTGTGTGTGTGTGTGTGTGGGTGTGTGTGTGTGTGTGTGTGTGTGTGTGTGTGTGTGTGTGTGTGTGTGTATCATGGAATGTTTACTGCTTGCACATTTTGCATTCCCTAAGGTAGACTGACTGTTCTACATGATATGTTAGAGAAATCATCCTGACATTTCACAGCTGAAAGGGCTTGCTCTTAATTTACTGTGACTATGTTGTGCTGGGTCCTGGGTTCAAGGCTTGAAAGTGTTGGTTATTGTGTTACAAGGCAGATTAGTTCAGCTGTGGAGGAAGGGATAATGGCAATAATTACAAGACATCCCTATTTTGGTCCCTTCACCCCCATTAACAGCGCCTTTGGTTAGATGTTTTTCAGTGAGAGGTTCAAAGTGTGGATCCAATGTGTGAATTCAATATATATATATATATATATATATATATATATACACATATATATATATATATATATAGACATATATATATATATATATATATATATATATATATATATATATATATATATATATATATATATATATATATATATATATATATATATATATATATATATATATATATATATATATATATATATATATATATATATATATATACATATATATATATATATATATATATATATATATATATATATATATATACATAGACATAAAATACATTTTCCTTACTGTTGAATGACTGTGCTGCATGATATGTTTGAGAAAACATCACATTTATGTGCAGTTTAAATGGCTTAGTGGCAAATCACTTTGGCTGTGGTGTGCAGGGTCATGGATTTGATTCTTGCAAGGGCTGATTATTCTGTTGCTGGACAGAACAAGGGCTGTTGGATACAGAGTGATTAAGGTACTTTTAAGCAGTTGTAAGCGGGTTTGTGCAGTGGTAAGCAATGCTAACTTCTGGTTAAATAAGCTTACGGACAGCCTGACAGGGCTTAATCTGTGTAGCTATTGCTTTCCACCGCTCAAACAGGCTTAAACCCGCTTACTATTGCTTAAAAGTGCTTACTCCCACTTACCCATGTGCTAATTTCTTTAAAAGAAAAGAAAATAGGGGTGATAGGAAAGTGGTGAAAAAGGGAGCATGCAGAGGGAAAACAATAGGGAACGTAGCTAGGGATGTGCAGGACGGATTTAATGAAGGTCCATAGCTGTCCATTTCTTCTAAAGCAACAGCTGTGCATATGTACTGAATTTGGAGGTAGATTTGGATGCTTAACCCCCTGAGAGAGGGGTGAGAACAACAATAATGTTTGTAAAGCCAATTAGGCCAGATTACATGTGTTCAGTGGTCATGTGTGCGAAATGAACAGCTGTGTATGGGGTGAAAATTATTTTTGGGAACAGATTGCCCCTTTCTTTTTTAAGGTGAGAGTGGGATGTTAGGGAAGGATAGTAGGTATATTTGGGGAGGTAGGTTGGGTAGGAAGACAGGCAAGACAGACAAGACAGTATACAGGGTCAGTATATGACACATGTGGGGGTAAACATCTTTGATGAGGAGGGGTGTTTGGAAATTGGAAGTCCATGAGCCCCCAAATGGAAACAGTGGGACTGAGGTCCCCATTCATGGGCAGTCACCACTGCACCTTCATGGCCCCAAAGGTGGCTGTACTGGGGGCTGAGCAGAAGGGGCAGGCGGACCCTCTAAATGTGCCACGTGTCCCTCAAGCTGGTGTAGCAGATCTCCAAACTCCATTTGGAGCTCACTATGCACCAATCCCCTGAATAGCTTCTGGTGACAGCCCCATCCCCCGAGGCGGTTCCACCTGAAGGTGGTGCAGGACAAGCAGATGAGGAGGTCTTTGTGTGGGTCCCAGGCGTGCTGTGGCCTGATGCCATGGCCAGATGAGGTGGGAGAGGTGGGTCTGCTGGGACCGGCCTTCCCGTACATGCTATGGTGTTCCAGTCTTAAAACATATGTGGGTTAGTAATAGTCTACACAATCCAGGATTAGTTATAACAGCATGCATCAATATTCCCATTAACCCAAAACACCAAATTTGGAACAGTTGTATAGCAAACAGAACACATGCATATATGGAACCACAGTGGCTATTGCAATGACATGCAGGTTACACTGATAGCAACAGGCCACCAATGATAGTATTTCAACATGGAACATTAATAGAAACAAATTTCAATATTTATTGAACAATAGAACATATGTCCCAACAGTAGGTTTGGTGTAAACATGCCCATTGATTTGTGTATTTAGATTATTTTGCAGATATGGTTTGGGGGGAGATGTCAATTAACAACTTTTATATCTTTGTAGTACTCACAACTTTAATGATCATTGCTCTAATCATTAAGGTACAGGCATTCTTACAGTACCCTATGGCCTTGGTTTGGGCAGTGGTATGTTTGTACACAGTGTATACTTCAATTGTCTTATAGCTAAATTCTACATCTCTTGCCTGGTAGACCTGTAGAGGGAATGTTTGTTAACACTACCTGATTGTTTGTACACATATTCCCAGATTCAAAGTTAATATTAAGGGCATACCTCATAATCTCTCAATGCACACACTCTGGACAAAGCTTGACAACATGGGGGTACAAATAGGGATATGTTTTAAATATTGCTGTCATAAACTTGGAGAGTTGCTAGTGACAGGATTTGTTTTAATATACATTTTCTGAAAGTTTTGAGGTCTGAAAATCAAACGTATGTCATTATGTCATTATTTCATGACTACAATTCTAACATCATCTCACTGATTTGGCAAGGGGACAGAGGAACAGGCAGAAAATATGGGCCAATTATCTGGACATTCTGAAAAATCTGTACAATTGAGAGGTATGATTAGGCATACAGCTTACTACCATTCCCAGGATTCGTACCATGGCTGTGTCTGCTAAAGATACAACAATTTATGTTGCAGCTGAGTGTGTTATTTGGATACTGCTGTCAAATCTTTTAGTGTTTTCTGTCCAAGTCTCTCTTGGTTGTACAATCTGACCTTGTAATTACAACAGTCTTATACAGACATTCCTGCACATATTTTTATGTAGCACAGTGTAAGAAATAGTGGTTAACACATTAGTACTGTTCTGAAATCAGATGTTACTGAATGCTACATATCAGGCCATACTATACCAGCGTAAACACTACCAGTCCAGGGTTTAAATCTTTATTGGCAGGCACAATTTTCTTATCTAAAAGACCTGTGGAGGGAATGTTCGTTAACACTACCAGACTGTTTCTACACACATTCCTAGATATCAGTTAATATTATGCACATACCTCTCAATCTCTTAATGCACACACTCTGGACAAAGCTTGAAGAGTTGCTAGAGTGGCAGAATTTGTTTTAATATACATTTTCTGAAGGATTTGAGGTCTGAAAATCAAACATATGTCATTTTTTCATGACTACAATTATGAGATCATCCCACTGATTTGCCAGGGGGAAGAGGAACAGGCAGAAAGTATGGGCCAATTATCTGGACATTCTGTAGAGGTCAGATGTATGATTATGTATACAGCTTACTACCACGCCAAGGATTCGAACCATGGCTGTGTCAGCTAAGAATACAACAGTTTAAGTCACAGTAGAGCATGCTATTTGGCTATTGCCATCTATCTCTTCAGTGTTTCTGTCTAAGTCTTTCTTGGTTGTACAATCTGATCTTGTACTTACAACAGTCTTATACAGACATTCCTAGACATTTTTTTATGTAGCACGGTGTGGGTAACAGTGGTTAACACAACATTACTATTTAGAGAATGCAACAATAAATGCCGTACAATACCAGAGTAAACACAACCAGTCCAGGATTTAAAGTTTTATTGCCAGGCAGTTACACTTTTATTTAAATATGACCTATATGGGACTATTGCTGTCATATTGTCTGGTTTATTCAGTACAACCCATACAACAGTTTTTATACTGCCAGGTGACTTTCTATTGCCTTATATTTATTTGGTATGACTACTACAAGCAGGATTGTTATTCACCAGCCTCACAACATAGCCTTTGAAGCCTGCTAGCATGGGCTTCCTGATTCACAGCCCGCTCAGCTGCAGCTGTAAGGGAAATATAGAAATATTTAGGCATACCTATCCATCATATACACAGGCTGGACATTAGTAAACAGTTAAAGATACACAGTAAAAACGCAACTCCACTTAATAACTGGTTATCAAGCAAGGATCCAAGACCATTAAGACTCCAAACAGCTTTATTAAAAATGAATATGCTCTTTCTTACAGCTTAACTGGCCTTCATCATATTCAAAATTTCATACGTAAAATGCAAATTGGTTACAGGGGGGATCAAATCAAGAATGGCTGCATGCAAAGTATATGTGTTAACGACTACACTGTTGCACTATTGCTTATGCTTGGTAAATAAAAAATTCTTGACACTGCCAAAAGGTACACCAGCCGTTTATTGCAACAAAAACATACTGAGCGCTTTCACCCATCATTCCGTGGGCTTTTTCAGAGTAAAGTGCATAGGAAAAACTGCTTTTGTAAATTAATTAATATCCCTTCAATTAGTCAATCATTTAACAATTAATTGATTAAGCAGTAATACATATTAAATAATACTATCAAATGCATTCTTAAAATGTTAATTACATAGTAACAATGACCATACATATATAAAAAAAAATAAACATTACAAATAACATGATCACCACATAGTTAAATAATTAAAACAATATAAAATGCTAAAATACTGTAAAACTACTTCCTAGATGTGTGGGTCCCTGTAGATAATAATGGAAAAATATCTCATTCAAAGAATATATGATGTTCTAAAAATGTAACTTATATAAAAATAGATATAAATGTATATTTGTATATAAGTAAAATTCGGTCTATTGTATCAAATACGATTTGTATCTAAGTACACTGCTAATTGAAATACAGTCATTAATACCTGGTGGTTTATTAGCTTCTAAATGAAGTTGCCACAAACATTCTCTCATTTCCAACAAAGTCTTGAAAATCTTGAAATCACCACCGGCCTCAGTCTTGGGTACCCGGTCTATTACAAGAAAATAAAAACCTTTTAAAATGTGTGCATACTATACTATGTGTAAACAGGGCACTGGTTCCTTTTTTGTTCTTAGTATTCCTGTTGTGTTCCAAAATACGTTTCTTGAGCTTATGTATAGTTTTGCGGACATAAACTGACACCTCACATCTGAACCTAATGCAGTACTCCGGTTAACAAATATATGTTATTTAGTAGGTAATAATAAAAAAAAAATATTTATGTACCGCTTTCACATGTAAAATGCAAATGGGTTACAGTGGGGATCAAACCAGGAACAGCTGCTTGTAAAGCATATGGGCTAACCACTACACTATTGCAATACTGCTCAAATTAGGTTTTTCTTGCTATTTAACTTATTGTGCTGTTTAAGCTAGACTAAGTGTAGCTAGGCAACGGGCACACCCGCGCAGCTACACTTAACCTTTATCGCATTTATAAAAAAAAAAAAAAACAGTTTTGTTGGGTTATTTCATCTATACCCTTCAGAATATCCCTGCTAATGCTGAAACTGTTATTTTATCAACTTTCTGCTTTGTGGGATAATTGTCGCTTTTGGCTTTGTTCACATTCCTTACTCTTACGGGTTGGGATGTGTGTGCTATGTGCTTATGCTACCTGTGTTATCCTAACAACTTTTAACTTCGAGTTGGTAGGGATGATTATCCCTTATGCCTTTGACCACAGATCTGTTATTCTGATGGGTTGGGGGTGTTATGAGCATACTCACTCATTTTTAATTGCTGAAAGGCAATTCTGGAGTGCAGGGGGGCATGTGCATTGTGAGAGCTCTGCTCTCAGACACACCCCCTGGGCTCATACATAGAACTGTGTCCGTTATAGAGCATGGCAGTGCGCCTTCATAAATGTGCATGGCACGCTGCAGTGCTGAACAGGAACAGTCCCTGCCATGCAGGAATAACTTATTCCTGCACTGCTGCTCGCTGAATCCCAGGGTGTGTGTGTGTGTGTGTGTGTGTGTGTGTGTGTGTGTGTGTGTGTGTAGCCCCAAACATGAGGAGTACATGCATCTTACTGTATGATGAATTCTGTATTGTTATACTTTTAGCTGACATTAATATTAACTTTCTTACTTCTCTATATAATTCCCAGGTGCAGTCCTTTTGGGATCTCTTTACAGCAGTGTGAGCAAGTAATGCATTTTCATTTTGAGATTTTTCCTACTTCACAATGACAGCTGGTGTTTGCTACATTTCACTACAGCCATGTTTCATATTATCTGATATATATATATATATATATATATATATATATATATATATATATATATATATATATATATATATGTCTGTGCTATGCTATAATGTGTAGATGTATATAAAGAGTTTATCAGTAGAATTCAACAAATGTCAACTATTTCAAAAAATGCCAGAAATAATGAAATCTGAAGAAGTTCTGTTTTGGAGCTTTGTTAATTTTGATATAGGTTCATAGTTTCATAGGTAAGTACTAGACTAGCTGCCCCTGTGGGCCATTTCAAGCATTGCCAGTTTCCCTTTTTTTGCTCAAAATAACCTGTCCCATTTGGTTACAGATTGGCCTTACCCATCTCATGGTTGATAATTATATATTACCCCTAATGAAAGTAACCAGAATCATAACATAGATAATTTTAGAGGAGCCATGCATGGGATAAAGCATTTAGAAACTGCCTTTGTCCATAGAACAGTGGGCCTCTTGTTTAGACCTTGTTTCATTTTACCAAGGTATTCCAGATGATGCATGTGTCTGGAGAGATACATGCCAAAGGGAGCTTTATATTCAATGACCGGTCTAATGATGGCTGAGTAAAGGTGGGCAATGACGTCCCTAGGTCTAGACACAATCCCTTTTTGATAAGCTATACAACGCAGAAGGACTTTCTTACAACAATTGCTATTGTTGATTTCATTTTCTTTTCTTTTTTATTTGTTTCAGTTGAGCTTATATTCTCATCCAGTTGATTTTATGTATTGTTGCACTTTTATTTTATCATTATTTTTATAAGAAAAAACACCGGAATGTTACTTCATGGATACTGTATGTATGCATAGAATACAAATTCTTATTAGTTCAACATACATATCCCTGAGCTAGTCTATGCTGTTGATATCTATTATAGGGTTTACTATGGTAAAGTAAAAGTGGGCTCACTTGAATCCACTTCAGTTGAAGTCTGGAGGCCGAACAGCGACAATGTTGAACCCAACATTGTTGAAGTACGAATATCGCCCCTATTTCAACCCATGTTAAAACCCATTTCAAGGTTGAAGATGAGTCGTATTTCGACAATGTCGGAATTTGACATTGCCATTTTCGCATACGTGGGTCGACGATCCCATCATTCGATGGGGTCTGGTTCGACCATACCATAGTAAACCCTATTATAGAATTCATAAGAACGTTTTCTACTATTGTCTTTATTTTTTTCCTTCACCCTTCACCCTACGTAATATACATACTTTACTTACTACAACGTGTGTATAATGTTAGCAGGGTAGTAGCTATATTAATGCCATGCTTGCCAGGAAGAAAAACACGATATGAGACAGGCATTAGAATGTTATAAGCAGGTACAGATCTCTTTTTATTCATGTCAGTACAAATGATCTCATCCACAAGGACTCTCTGACTGTTAGTAGACATCTTAGTGCCCTCTTAGATAGCATAGCTTGTACAGGTGTTAGGACATATTTTTCAGACATCGCATATAGAAAGGAGCCATAAATGAAAAGATTTTTTGGGTAAATACCTACATGAAAAAACATCCCATTTTAAAAAAAATGTAAATGTGTAGAGCATCTGAGCCTAATTTTGGGCACACACGAACCTTTGCTTTAGAGGATTGTCACTACTGAAGTGACATCCTGACCCCATATGCAAAAATATGAAAAGGGGTTGTGGATGGATTGATGGATGGATGGATGTGTTCAGACAGCATGGTATCCACTTATCAAGATCAGGAAAGAGATTTTTTGCAGTGAATATTTTGCAATATTTGACAAACACAAGGCAAGAGTTTTGCCAGATTTGAAATGAAACAGTTCACAGATAGCAACATTTGATATATCTTTGATGTTTGATAATACTAAGAGCATTAATAGTAGACAGGATTATGATCAGGTTAATGATCATAACCTTCTGTGTTACAGACATGGATTCCAAGCAATTCACCTCGAGAGAGAGAAACTAGTGAGGTGAACCTTGACATCCATATCATGAACACATAATACAGGGTTATGATTGGTGAGACAATCACACTCTTTGTAGTGCACAGACCTTTATCTGCTCCATGTACTACTAGAGTTGGGAGAAAAATTGCTAAGTGTTTCTCTGGCTTTCAAAGCCATAAAACACTTAATGGACACTGTCAAAAAGGCAGTGTAATGCTGTATGTCACATTTACACTTAACTTCTATGCCTCTTGACTGTCCATTTTTTCACAGAATGTCCAGATTATTGCTTCATATTTTTGGTTTGTTCCTCATAAAATCTGTAGTTTTCAGACAAACCATTGAGGATTGACATCACTAAATAATAACATGCATCAGAGTTAGTTTGTATCCTTAAGAAAATGCATGCAAAGATAAAGTCTGTTTTTCTAGCAACTTTTAAGTTCATTAGAGGAATTTAGGGAAACATGAAAAGAACAAGACAGCAGCAGAAAGAATTTTTTTATTGTGTCACTGTCAGTTGTTGGTCAGTACAGGGAGATTTTACTGCCTAGTGTGGGATCTTACTTTAACACTTTATGAAGGGATGCTTAACATTTGTTAAGGTTGGGTAGCGTACCACTCTGGCACTTAACCGGTTTGTCTTTTTCTGAATATTGGAGAGTAATCAGCAAGCTCCATATAGTATTTTTTTATTGGAAAATTTGTTACATTTCCACAAGACTGATATTGTTGTTATTGTTTGTGAAACATGGTTAAAGAAGAATGACTGGAAACAGTTTTGTCAGGGTATAAATGCTTTTACTGTAACAGACATTCTAACAAAAAAATCAGGTGGGAGTATTATTATAATGATTAAGGATAATTATGAGACCTGTGATTATTACATGTTCAATGATAACACCAATACTATAGATTGTGAAACTGTGACAATCCTGGAACAAATGACAGTTGTTAAAGCATACAGACCACCAAAGTCAAGTGCTGATGACCTAGAGAAATTCATACATTTTTGGCATGAAACACAGGAGGGAAAATAATAGTGGCTTAAATTTACCAGAAACTGTCTGGAATAATATAGATTCAACAACATAAGTAAGGAAATTATTCACAGCATATGTTCAGGAAGAACAATTGCTTCAGACTAAAAAACCTACCAGGGAATGGAACACACTAGACATTGTTTGTATGCCTAAATAAATTACTGTTACTTCATGTCAAGTTTTACCACCGTTGGTATGCAGTAATCATGGGGTTATAAAAGTTAATTTGTTGCTAGATAGTTTTGCCAAACTGAAATCTAAACCAATGCACAGAAAGTTAATTACAGATTATATGGAAGCAAAACAGTCACGTGGTGGTACGGCGGTAGCGTTGTTACCTCACAGCAAGAGGTTCTCCCATTCGATTCTCGGCTTGGCTTGGGAGTGCCTTCTGTGTGCAGTCTGCATGTCCTCCCCGCAGTTGGGTAGCGTTCGAAAGACATGTGTGCGTAAATGGGTGTGCCTTCGTTGAAGGTTGGGTGTCAAGTTGGCACCTCGGCATTTCGTAAAAATCTACTGCCAATCATTAGTGGACCGGAGTTCCACTGTGGCAACCCCTTACCGGGGAAAAAGCCGAAAGACAAACAACAACATGGAATCAAAACAGTCACTATGTAAAACTAACTGGAGTGATGTATTCAGTGATAAAAGTGCAGAAGGAATGTGGAAAGTTTTGAAAGAGAAATTGTTTGAGTTCAAAAAATCAAAAAATGTTTGACATCAGGATCTAGGTATACACATGCACTTATTAAACATATCCTTAAGGGAAAGGGGAGTAGGACAAACTCATATTTTCAGAACTGGTAAGGATGGGACTTGAAACCATATTTAAGCATGTATATGTTGAAAATAGCTATATAACCACCTGTAACATGATGTTCTAAAACAATATAATAACAGCTATGAATGAAAAATTGTGCTGTAATGTCATTTATATAGCTTTAACTTCAGGATTTTTCTGTGTCACACACACAAAAAAATCACTGATTTATACATTAGCACAATTAGGTGTTAATTTACTCTTGATAAGATGGATAGCTGCATGGCTTACAAATAGGACATGGCAAATATTATACAGCAATTGGACAGGTGAAATTCTTGATTGCAGTCAAGGTGTCTGACAGGGATCTGTCCTAGGCCCTTACTTGTATAGATTGGATCTTACAGACCTATCTTTTTCATCTGAGGTATTCTACAGTCTGTATGCAGATGACCTGAAATTAGGTAAATGGATTACATGTGTTGCAGATGGAGCATGTCTGCAAAAGAACTTGACTAAATTTACCATCTGGACACAGGATAATAATATGCTGATAAATACATCAAAAACCAAGCATATGAGACTTGAGAGACTTAAAATAAAATATGACTATTTAATATATCACATGGTAATTGAAACTGTAGATTCAATTAATGACCTAGTTATATGGGTAGATCCAGCTTTGCGTTTTTCTAATAATATCAACTAATTGGTTAATGATAATTATAGAACTGTAGGTTGTATAAAAATATTTAGTGTCTAGGAAATCAGAAATGATAAAGTCATTGTCTATTAGTTACATTAGACCCAAACTTTTGAGTATGGCACAACAATCCAAAGCTAAGAATACAGCATCCATGGGACCAGATGACATCCCAGGCTGTGTACTACATGAACTACAAAATGAAGTGGGACTTCACCTAAGTGACATGTTTAATCATAGCCTCACCTCAGGCTTCATGCCAACTGAGTGGCACACAGCAACAGTTATCCCACTCCACAAGGGGGGATCCACCTTGGATTCTGGGAACTACTGCCCCATCAGTCTGATGAGCCTGATCTGCAAGGCCATGGAATGTATTATCATGGAACTTATAAACAAAGACACTGGCAACCTTCAAACACTGGACCCCACACAGTTTGGGTTCATGAAGGGCTGATCTTGTCTCCTGAACCTGATTGACTTCTTCGAATCAGTCTCCAGAGCCAAGGACAAGGGTAAGGTGGTCCACACAGCCTATCTGGACCACACCAAGGCCTTCAACACCATCCCCCACTCTGGAATCATAGATAAAGTTACTAATCTGGGCATTAATCCTTACGCCACTCGATGGGTTGCCAGCTGGCTTACTGACAGAACACAGACTGTAAAAGTAGCCGACTCCAAATCCAGCTCCAGACAAGTGGCAAGTGGAGTACCTCAGGGTTCAGTCCTGGGACCGCTCTTGTTTGGCATCTACTTCTCTGAAGTACAGATCAACACTAAGGGACTCTCGCTAAGAAAGTTCGCAGATGACTGCAAACTGGGAGCCATTATCGAATCCTCAAATGATGTGGATATTTTACAAAAGGGCCTTACAGAAATAGATGATTGGTGCTAGAGCCATAGGCTCAAGCTCAATGCCAAGAAATGTATAGTTATCCCCTTTGGGAAAAACATGTACCCATGAATAACCACATAGGTGGCAGTACACTAAACACTGAAAGTGTGATAAGAGACTTAGGGACACAGGTGGACAGTAGTCTCACCTTCGATAAACACATTGCCACAACAGTCAGGAAATCCTTCTATGTGGCACAACTCATCACTAAGGGCTTTTCATCCAGAAAAAAAGGAAGTCATTGTCCCACTGTACTCATCCCTCATTAGACCTATTATAGAATAGGTTCATAGGTTCATAGGTTCATACTAGGCTATCTGCCCGAGGGCATTTATAAGCCTAGCCCATCGTTTTGTGGCTTACGCCACCCCTTTAGTATGGGGAACTATACCCATTATTTTGCTGTGCCTCTGTCGAGCAGTGACACTGAGGTAATTCCTGGGGTATATCTGCGATCTCCCATCCATTGGTCAAGATTTCTCTTGAACAAGGCCAGCGAGGTGCTCTGCCTCACATGTACCGGGATTTTGTTCCACAGCATAGGGAGTCTTTGGGTGATGAATCTATCCCTCCAGCACGTCCTATTAATAGCCGTGTCGAGGTTTAAGTCTCCCGCCCTTGTGGCTCTGATGGATCTAGATTTTTGAGGTGAAGCATATTCATCAAATCTGGGTTTGACATGGCCTTGTATGTTAGGCAAAGGTCACCTCTGAGCAAGCGTGGCGACTGAATAGAGCTGGAGTTCTTTCAGTCGGGCAGCATAGGACAGATTTTGAGACCCTTTATCCTTTTGGTGAGGAACTTTTGTGTCCTCTCCAGCTGCTGCAAGTGTCGGGTCAGATACATTCGAATGGGGCATTGTACTCAATCATTGGTCTGATGAGTGATGAGTAAAGGGAGACTATGACCTCCCTTGATCTAGATGAGAATCCCTTCATGATAAGGTGGGCAATGTAGAAGGACTTCCTAACTACTTTAGCTACATGGGTGTCGAATGACAGACTACTATCAACCTGGGTCCCCAGGTCCCTGATAACTTCTTCTGTGCTCAGTGGATTGCCACCTATTTGGTAGCTAGGGGTAACCTTGTTTTTCCCGAAGGGTATGACTATGCATTTTTGGCATTTAACTTTAGGCCGTGGCTCTGGCACCAGTTATCCATTTCTGTGAGACCCTTCTGAAGGATATCTGTGTCAGATGTGTTTTCTACTATGGCCCAGTTTGCAGTCATCTGCAAACTTTGTCAGCCATAACCCTCCTGTGTTTGCTTGTACTCGGAAAAGTAGATGCCAAACAAGAGTGGGCCCAGGACTGAGCCCTGTGGGACACCACTTGTGACAGGCTTTGAGTCTGACATGGCGCCAGCAACTCTGACCCTGTGGGTTCTGTCACTCATCCAGTTTGCAACCCATCTTGTGATGTATGGGTTAACATTTAAACTGATGAGTTTTTCAATGATACCCGAGTGGGGTATTGTATCGAAGGCCTTAGCCAGATCGAGGTAGGCTGTATGGACTGCCTTTCCCTCATCAATGGCTTTGGTGACTGTTTCGAAAAAGTCAACCAAGTTTAAAAGGCATGATCTGCCTTTGACAAAGCCAAACTGGGTTGGATCCAAAGTCTGCAAATTCCCTATGTCTTTATTTATGAGGTCCATTATGATCCTCTCCATGGCTTTGCAGATAAGGCTTGTCAAGCTAATGGGCCGGTAATTTCCAGGGTCTGTGGAGGCACCGCCTTTGTGAAGTGGGACCACAGTTGCAGTGCGCCACTCCTGGAGTGCGTATCCAGAGGTAAGACTTTGATTAAACAGCTGTCGTAGCTGTGGGTTTAATTCCTCATTGAGTTCGTGGAGCACACAGCCGGGGACACCATCGGGTCCCATGGATGCTGTGCTTTTTGCTTTGGAGAGAGCAGTTCTCACTTGGGCATTGGAGATGTTTGGGGGGCTGCACTCATTTGGTATAGATATCTCTCCTTTTGGGGGAGGGGAGAAGTTTGCACTGAACCTGTCAGCCAGTATGTTGGCAATGTCTGTAGGATCAGTAATCTTCACATCATTTTGAACTAGTTCTGAGCATATCTGGGAGTTTCCTCCTAGGTTTCTAACATAGCTAAAGAAGGCCTTATGATTGTCTTTTGAGTCTTTAGCTATTTTTCTCTCGAAATTTGCTTTGGATGATTTTATGAGAGCTCTTAGTTTTTACTTATAGTGATCAAGGGTGTCTTACCTTTTAAGGATTTTGCTCTATCTTGTAGTAGCTTCCTCCTTTTGTTGTAGAGTTTGTTTATGGCTGGGGTCCACCAGACTGGACGCTTGCCTTTGGTACAAAGAGTCTTTGTTTTGCTTGGGATTGCCTTATCCATGCAGTCCTGCAGGTGCTGGTAGAAGGCGTTTGTAAGTGATTCAGCGGCTTGAGTATTGTTTTCCGGCTCGGGGCCTGAAAGGAGACCACACTAGTCTTTAGAAGTGTGAAGTCGGCTTTTGAGAAGTTCTTTACTGTGGTCTTTTTATTTCAGGTGGGGTGGGATGAGGACCTCCAGCGAGATTAGTTTGTGATCTGATCTCACCAGTGAGGGTATACTTCGGTGTTGAACATTGTGCTCCCATGTTCGTGATGATGAGATCAAGTATGTTATCTCCTCTTGTGGGGATGGTGACTAGTTGTTCCATGGCATTTTGAGTTTATGAATTCCAGGAACTTTTGGGCTAGGGTGTTTGGGCTTGAGTAGTGTTCCCAGTCTATATTAGGGTAATTGAAGTCACCTAGTATGATGGTGTTTGGTGATACATTTATCCCCTCTAGTGTTTTCAGGAAGGCCATGTGAGTTTCCTGAGTTTGTGAGGGTGGCCTGTAACATGCTACAATTTGCAGAGCAGTCTTGCCTATGGTTAATTGCACCTGGATGGTCTCCGATGCATCGTGCATTGCCACCAGTCTTGAGGTGTGGGTGTCCTTGATGAATATGGATACCCCCTCCTTTCTTGGTATTGTCCGGATTTTGGGGCGGAACGCATGATATGAGGTAAAACCTGATAGCTGGGGTGCTCTCAGGAGCCTTGAACCAGGTTTCTGTCACAGCACAGACATCGATGTTCTCCATACTGAGAAGGGCCTCGAGTGCGTGCATTTTGAGATTTAGACTTCTGGCATTGAGCAGCATTACCCTTAGTTTTTTCCTTTTTGTGTTCTAGGGTGGTAGGTTTAGAATTTGAGCCTTGCCTAAAAAGGCACTATGGGGTGGCAAGAGCCTTTGCCAATATCCTGAATCCCAGGGGTGACAGGTGCAAGCCGTCCCTTGCGAAGCAGCGTGGCTTGTCCAGCATGTCATCCCAGGCAGACAGATACTGGATCCCCTTTGAATGACACCAGTGTTTAAGCCAATTGTTAAAGCTGATCATCTTATCTCTGTATTGTGGCATCATTCTTGGTGAAGGTAGGATACTGCTCAAGGTCAGGGTCATACCTGCCTGGGCTACATAATCAGAGAGCTCCTCAATGTCTCTTTTCATGTAGTACAATGCCCCATTTGGTATGTACCTTTCAAGACATCTGCAACAACTGGAAAGGCCGCAGAAATACCTCACTGAAAGAATCACAGTGCTAAAGCAGATGCCCTATGCTGACCATCTAAAAAACCTCCACCTATACTCTGTCGCATATCGTCTACTCAGAGGCGATCTCTGCTTAACATACAAGGCCATGTTAAACCCGGAGCTGTTGGACATGCTACACTTAAAGAAATCCCAATCTCTCAGAGACACATGCTCCAGAGATTTAAATCTTGTCATCACAATGAACAAAACATGCTGGAGGGGTAGGTTCCTGACCCAGAGACTCGTCAGACTCTGGAATAGACTGCCCATACATGTCAAGTAGAGCACCTCTTTGGCCTTCTTCAAAAGGAACCTTGATGATTGGATGGGGGATAGGAAATTCACCCTGGGGATCACGTCCATCGCCCTGCTAGATAGGGGTCCAGGGAAGTAAATACTGTGGCAAGAAATAGCCAGGGAATTGTTATGGTTAGGTTTGTATAGGCCCTAGGGCCGATAGCCTAGTACCAACCTATGACCCTATGAACCTATGAATATGGAAAACTTAGAAGAAAATAATCATGAGTAAACTAGAAAAAGTACATTGAAAATATACTAAGTGCATCCATGGATGTGAAAATTTAAGTTATTATGAAAGACTAAAATATCTGAACTTTTACAATGTCTCATATAGATGTTCAAGAGAAGACCTTATTTAGGTATATAGTGCACTTAGAGACAACTACCTCTGGGAATGTTTGGGATTATCAGAAAGTAGTAGAAAATCATCAGAAAATGTTATTTGGGTTAAGTAGTTTTTATCAGTTTCAAAATTCTTCATTATTCAGATACTTGAATGTGTACTTTAGTTTTGAACTTTATTCATATAATTATGGGGACTAAACTGAAGCAGATAACAAGAGACCAAGAATATCACTAAATACATTTTAATGAATTAAAAAATATGAGCGTAAAAATTCATTTGGATTTTTAAGTTTTTAACTTATTAACAAGATGCCATATTCAAATCAGTACCACTGTCCTTATTTTAATATTTATATATCACTTCATTGAAAAAATAAAGCATGGAACAGTAGTGTAAAATCTACCACCACAAATAATTCTTGCATTAGCAACTGTGATGCTATATGGAAAAAGCTAAGTAAATGATCATCACAATGAAGATGTAAGGATGGTTAAGCATAATGTAGCATTATAAAGTAAATATTATATATCAATAACATAGCATATTAAATTATATGATATATGATAATTTATCAATCGATATATTAATAATCAGATATCTTTTTCTTGTTATTTTGTAAGATATGGTGTAAGGAATGCATACATGAACATCTATATATGTCCCTTCCTTTTCCTTTTTCTCAAAATTATTTTGTATATGATTAATAAAGACTTTAATATATAAAGTGGAATTCATATGAAAATTATATATACATATATATATATATATATATATATATATATATATATATATATATATATATATATATGGGTCTACTTTTACTCATCAAAATAGCACTTGTTCAAATCACACACTGCTGACTCCACTTCAGCAAACTTCCATTCTACCGAAAGCATGGACTACCAGACTCCTTTCCCTAGGAAATGAACCACTTGGCCACCAGGGTGAACTTTGCCCTTTTCCCCAGTGTACTGCAATCTCAGAGTTGGTATATTTAGTTACGGGGGTGTGTTTACTTGGGTGGGTTTAATTTGTTTCCATTCACTTTTTTTTCCCTGATAGCCAAGTGGTTCATTTCCCCGGGAACGAAGTTCAGTAGTCCGTGCTTTCGGTTGAATGGATGTTTGCTGAAGTGTAGTCGGCTGTTTGCGAATCGAACAGTTGTTATTTTGGTGAGTAAAAGTAGACCCATATATATATATATATATATATATATATATATATATATATATATATATATATATATATATATATATATATATATATATATATATATATATATATACACATATATACATATATATATATATATATATATGTAGAGAGAGAGAGAGAGAGAAATGTAGATATAGATATTGCAGCACAAGAGAACATATTAAATTATTTTTTTATTCATATCTACTATAAGTTTAATTAAGTAGTTCAGGAAAGGTTTAGATGGGCTTATTAATTTCTTTTATGTGGCTATATCTTAGTCCAGTACTATGTGATATTAGTGTAATATATTATGATATCATAAAAAATAAAGGAAACTGCTCAGGTGCAAAACCATGCAGAAAATAGCAAGCAGCATACAATGAGTCTTTTCAGACCAAAGTCATATAAATCACACCAAACAGCATATGACAAGTCTCTTCAGACCAGGAATATAAGAATAATCCAATCCAATGAAGCAAAATGCTGTTAACTTCTTTAAAACCAAATCTTTTATTAGCAGATATCTGGTAAGCGCTTTCGCCAAAGTGGCTTCTTCAAACCATAAGAGTATAAAGCAGTTCAAGACACACCTTATATACATTCAAGTACACCTTCAATTACTAATTAAGCCTAATTATGACATCATAATTAAAGCATATACATTTAAAGTGAACAATCAAATAGTATTACAATACACCTATACAAGTAGTAAAGGCAAAATATTTAAAACATTATTATTGCATAAAAATGGACATCACTTAAGCATCCTAAAGATATTATATAAATAATATCTTTAATTAATCCAGCAATAAAACAATTTATTATAAAAAATAAAAAATGTTTAAAAAACTATTTAAAATTAAACCTTCTGTTTTTAAGAGCTGGTCTTAAAGGGACCTTATCATTAAGACCAGGGTGAATATGTGCTTGCAGTCTGATAATCCAGTTAGTTTCATTTCTTTCGGCATAATTCCTTAGGTCCCCTTCCCTCAAACTAGGTGTATTAATATATAAAACTAAAAACTTAAAAGTATGTGAATTGTTGGTTTCTAAAACATGTTTAGACAAAGCATTGGTGCTTGACCGAATACGGATCTGGTATAATTGCTCCCTCACCCAGTCCTTAAGCCTTCTATCGGTTTTACCGACATAGAAGGCAGGGCAAGAAGAGCATAAAGCGAGATAAACTACATGTTCCGTATCACAACTAGCACTGACATCAAAGCTAAAAAATTGAGATGTATTGGGATGTATAGACATGTTCGATTCACATATAAATGTGCAAAAGTTACACTTATTACATGGTTTGGTGCCTAAATTACTTCTATTTTCATGGAATGAAGCAGCATTAGTATAACATAAGAGTCTATGTAAATTCTTCTTGTTTTTAAATAAAAATTGTGGGTATTCACCCACAATTTCCCTAATATTAGGGTCAACTGTTAAAACATTCCAATGCTTACACAAGATGTCTCTTATTTGGTAGAAATCATGTGTGTAGAATAATGAGATTTTTTGTGTTGGTACATTGACATTGGTGGCATTGCTTTCTGTAGTATAATATTCATTGCCCTGCTCTGAAAAATAAGGGCATGCCCTATCTAATCTAAAGTTCTCTATACACTGAAAACCTTTAGAAATTTCATCTTCTTTGTATTTCCTTGTTAATCTTTTATGGAGGGTTTCAAATTCCGTTTCAAAGCTACCTGGCATAGGTTTAACCTAGATGCCAGGATTGCCTGACCTTTAATAATATTGGTAAAGACATATCTAGGATGCATACTTTCCCTGTTTAATAATGTATTTTTGAAGCAAGGTTTTCTGTATACACCTGTGTTAAGTTTATCATTGCTAAGGCATTCAATATGAACATCCAAGTAGGGGATACTACAAGTTGAGACTATCAAAGTAAATTTCAAAAAACTAGTAAATGAATTGATTTCTTCAAAGAAACTCTTCAACTCATCCTCACTGCCATTCCAAAGAAGAAACAAATCATCCACAAAAAGTCTATAAAATATGACATGTTTCTTGTAAGAGGGTGAAGGAAAACACTTCTGCTTTTCCCACATAGCCATGACTATGTTATTCCCACAGCAGGTAGATTGATTACTGACACTGCATTGCAGCATATGGGTGGTGGTGCACTTTTGAGTGTGTTGTCCTTTAGACAAGATGTTAAAACAAGGCCCTATCTGCTAAGCTGGTGGTATTTTAAGTTAGTGCAAAATATCCCACAGCACCTATCAAAAGACAAAGGGTATTTTATTTTACAGAAAAAAACATACTTAAAATATTTACAAGGCAATTTAAATTATATCTCTATATATGATTGGGGTATTTTTCATCACTTAATATATATACACTGTTTTTTTTAATCTAAACCCCATTCTAATTACTACAACCAAAATATTATCTTTATAATATTTATGCTAAGTCCCATTTGCCATTATGCATGATTTGTTTAACTTTTTGACTCCAAGTAATCCTAAGCACATTAAACATTCTAATATCCATTTTATTTACACATTGTTTGTTTTTATCTTTATAAAAAACATATTCAATCATGTCCATATTTAGCTCACCTGTTCACTTTATATCATCAAAATAATGTGTATTTCTTAATTTGTCCCATAATTTCACAATTCTTTTACAATTTAGAAAAACATATTCCCCAGTTTCCTCTTCTCTGCAGCTATTACATACTCATTCGTACCCTTTTTATAAATCATATTAGCTTTCACTGGCAATTTCTTTATTGAAAGCCTCCACAAAAAATCTTGACATTCAAACATATCTTTACATATTGTATTGCTAGCTTTTATAGCTTTGATTTTCATGTGTTAAAATCTTTCCATGGATATACATAAAAAAATTCTCCATTACATATTTATACCAACTTTTTCTATAATTTTCCAGTTCTTGCATATTTATTTTACATGTTATATGTTTTTTGGTAAACCTTTATTTCATAATTTTTAGGAAGTCTTTCTCTTTTATGATTTTTTACCATACTCCATTTTTTTATATTTATCCTTTAATACTTTTTTTTCTCTTAAACATTTGGGCACTTTATACAAATTCAAAGATGCCACATATACAACAGGGTTTATTAACTCCAAACCTCCTTTCTTTTTCCCTACATACAGTATTCCTTTATTTCCTGGGTTTAATATACATCTCCATATAAAAGAAAAACATAATATTAATACTTTCTTTTTCATATATTATCAGCATATTAAATACTCTAGCTAAATGAACTAATTTTCCAAATACTACAGAATTAAAAAGATTTGCTTTTTTCATGCATGAAAGCCTAAATGGTTTCCAGTAATCACATAAATGTTTGATTTTTCCTGTTGCAGTCTTCCATTGTAAATCTACAATATCTTGCTTTCCAAATCTAATTCCTAATACTTTTATTTCTTCCATATTGATATCAGTTTCTTTACTGTTCTCTTTATTCAGATTCATACCTATTAATTGTAAACATTTATTGAAATGATCTATGACTTCTTTCATTCCATTTGTCTAGCTAGTAATTAAAATAATATTATCAGCATATGATAACATTATAGGTATTTCAATTCCTTCTTTTGTCATATAAGTTACATTTTTTAACTCTTGATTAATATATGTTACTACATTCATTACTAATGCAAGTATTGTGCTACTCAAAGGGCATACTTGCTTTATTCCTCTCTTAATATTTGTTTCCTCACTTAATCAACCATTAATTAATATTTTACTTTATATTCATATGAAGTCGCTAATACATTCTTTATTTTATCACTTATGTTATAGGATCTAAGTATGTCCCATAAAATTCTGTGCTGTATAGTATCAAAAGCTTTACTTAATTCTTCTACCATGATTTGTAGTTCTTCTTATCTGTTCAAAATACCATGTGCTAACTCTCTAACAACCATTAAACATTCTAAACTTCCTCTACCTTTACCATTATATATTGTATCTTTATAATGTGTACAATTTTTATTTCCATTCTTTTTTATAATTTTCAGAAAAATGTTATGATCCATATTGACCAATACTATGGACCTCCAATTTTTAATTTCATTCCTTTCACATTATCTTCCATATAAATTTAAATATCTCACTATATAATTCCTTATATTTAAAACCCACATTCAACCATTTAACACATCTATAAATGTTTCTTCTGTTCTCTTGTCATATTTTTATACATTTGATATTCTCTTCCATCAGAAACTGCTGCTGTTCTACATTGACTTATTCTAATATTATGTCTAATTCTTCTAATGCTATTCTTTTTTTCCCAAACCCATTATCTTGGTCTGAAAAAGTTTTAACTATCCATAGTATTACTTCTTTCTTTCCATTACTGGAAAACATTTCTTGCACATAATATACTACTATTTTTGTTACATTTTTATCTGTACATATCACTCCCATTTTATCTTTAAATTCTTTGATTACACTGTCTTCTATTATTTTACTTAAGTACAGAGCAACGTCTTCTTTCTTTCCCTGAAGAAAATATCTTTGCTTCAATAATACATTCTTATTTTTTCTTGATTTATCCTATAAATTTCTTTTTCATTAATGAAATATTTATTATTTTTTCCTAAATTACTGAATGACTCATTTATGTTATTATGTCTTATCCTTTCTTCACTTCTTTCCAATTTTTTCTTTACCACACTATAGAACATTTTGTATATTTTATCTTAAAATATATCCACTATTCAGACCAATCGTTGTAAAATTGCTTCATACTAATATGCTCCTACCATAATTCTAAGTGTCCTATTTCCACTTTTCCTTCTTTTTTTCTCATTTCACCTTTTTAAACCCTTTCCTACCTTAATAGCATCCTCTTTGTCTTTTAACTCTACCCAAATAGCTCTGTGATCTGAAAATCCTTTTACTAGTGTACCTTTTTTCCAAAATCTGTATTCCTTCAGATATCAGAAAATAATCAAACTCCTTTCTATATATTCCCTTACTACATGTCCAATCACTTTTATTCCAAATATTCAATTTGCCACATTTCATAATTTCCATCACTTTTTATCACCTCCTTTTTGGTTTCTTTTTTCTTAAATTACAATTAAAATCCCCTGCATAAACATTTCCATATTTATAGCCACATAGTTCAGAATTTGATTAAACATGCTTTTCCTTTCTTCATTATTAACGTTTGCATATAACATAATTATTTTATGTACCTTCTTTTTCCATCTTATATCTATAAGAGTTATCCTTCCCATCATTGCCTATGTTATACCCAGAATCATACCTGTCTTCTTAATCAGAATTCCTATTCCTGAACAAGTATCTTGACCATAAAATTTCTGTTTGCAACCTGTCTTCTTTCATTAATAATCTAATGCTTTTTATTATTATTATTATTTACATAGATAATTATTTGCACCATTCTGTAATGGCTAACCTCCTTCCTGTGCTTTTAAACTAGTTACATTTATAGCTAATATTCTATAACTCTCTCTCTTCTTTCACCAAAGAATCTGATACGATTACAATTATTAACCCCTCACCCTTTTCTTTTTTTTCTTTCATATTTAGTCCTATACATGTTCTTTTTCTCTCTTGTACCCTTTTACTCATTGAATTATTTTTGCCTGCAATTGTTTTCCGATTAATATCTTCTTCATCATTAATCTTAGAACCTTCTTTTGTATTCGGTTCTTCATTTTTCTGTGCCTCGTTTTCAGGCCGGATTTAATACAGCCTACACTAAGTGTACATGATGTGTATTCAATAAAATTCTTATCACATTTTTTGTTTTTTTCTAGTCACTCAGAAAGATTACATTAAGTGTACATGTAGTCTACACTTTGTGGTAACCTGTATGAATCCCTGTCAATAAAATTAAAATTAGGAGGAAGAAGGTGTGTGTTATGTCTCTGTCATCTGTTCACTCAGAACAGTGTACACATAGTGCACACTTAGTCTAAGCTTTATTGAATCTGGCCTTTCATCTTTCTTGGTATTCCTATCTGTACTTATAACGTCTTCTTCTCCTTGCTTTTGTCACTGCTCTTCTTAATTTAATGTTTCAGTTTCATCGTGTATTTGTTTCTGCTCCTCTTGCTCAAATCGATTTGTTTTTTTACTCCATCCTTCCCTTCTTTACAATCTCTCCAAATATATCCAACCTTATTATATTTATTACATTTATAATATTTAATTTCACATTTTTACATCATGACTTGTTACACCACAAATGTAACATTTTATTTTAACATAATTCATAATCAAATAATCTGTCTTTCCACACCAAAAAAAAAAAAAAAAAGAAAAGTTTTTGGTTGGCCCCTTTATTTCGAAACTCTTTCTTGCCTTCATTATTATTCAATCTTTTCCTTTTCTATTTTTACTATGACATTGCAGTCCCATCCCCCAGTCCATAACTCTCTGTTATCATACACCTTGGAAATGTCCATTATTTCTCTGCATACATACTTAAGTGTGTTGTAAAGCCTCTTTTTCAACTTTAGTCCTGAATTGTATATATATATATATATATATATATATATATATATATATATATATATGTGTGTGTGTGTGTGTGTGTGTGTGTGTGTGTGTGTGTGTGTGTGTATTATTAGTTTCCATGTAAAAAGCTTTAAACATGTATAAGTTCCAAGGTGCACAGTCTTTCTTGTTTTATATTGTCCCCAAAATGTTTCCATTACATGTCCATTTTCAAAAATAATGTTACCGAATGTCTCTTTACTTATGTGAATAAAAGTTCTTACCTCTGAAGGTTTGGTTCCCAGTGAAGACATTCTATTTCCCCATACCTCATACCTTCCAGTTCTCGTTCTTCTTTACTGTAAATTCTTCACGTGGAATGTTTTTCTCTGCTTAGACTCTGTCTCTTTTCCTTCTGCTTCTTTTCTTTCCTTTTCTCTGACCATATTCACATACAACTTATTTTCTTTCATGACACCTTTATGTGTGGTCAAGAAAATAATAATGCCATGAGGGTCCACAGTGGTTACAAACCACACAATTTATTAAAAGATTGAGTGCTTTCATCCTGCTATGGAGACTTCATCAGAATTGTGATGCTTCTGTCAAAATATGATGTCAGTTTATTGGCTCTATAAAATCATCAAATTGCATTCTTTTCTTGTTGGATTGCTCTAGTGATGATATACAATGGTTTGACTGGAGGTCTTTTGAGTGTTAAGTAGGTAGAACATTCTTTGTGGTCAATGATAATTATGAGTATGCATGATTCCACATAAGAATTTGTCTAATAAATAATTTCATACAGTAAAAAATGACTGAATTAAATTTATATCTGAGTTAGCATGTATGTTTGTATTATTTGTCAGACTACTGATTTATCTGGGTTAACTGAGAGTGAAGTCCCTAGAACTATTTGATCTCCATTATTTTTCCAGAGTAAATATTTAGTAAACAGTTTTTGATAATGAGGAAGGCAACCCCTCTGGATCTTTGACCATTTCAGAAATCATAATATGCCTTGTAATTATGGCCTGTGTATTGTGCTAGTACTATGTGGCATTGAGCCAGGTTCCTGTTAAACAAGCTGCTAGTGATTTTCAGTAGACATTTATGCATGGCATTTTACTGCATGCATTGCATGTACAGTGTTATTTCTCTGCATGTGGGCAGTAGTGGTATAGGAACTATAGGGGCTAACAGTTCTACTTGAAGTGTGTGTGTTTTGTTTTTTTTTTTTTTGCAGAGACTGCAAATAATCTTTTACTTTGGATGTCTCCTACTCAAGCAGGTTTTATGAATATCTTCATCAAATGTTTGCTTGATATTAAAATATTTTTAAGAGAAGAATATGACAATTATAAATATACAGCCGCCATATACTGTTTAATGGAGAGCCCCACTGGTCTGCTAATATAAGGGAACTACCACATTGCAAGGCCAACAGTTGTGCTGGGGCTGATATTATCCACCAGCTTCAGCTGAGCATTTTCCTTATTTGCTATGTGGGCAATGACATTAATGCAGAGGGAGATAGTAAGAGTGTGGGCAGTAAGATAGTAGTGAAGGCAATGAGTAGGATTGTTTAAACTTGTGTTTAGGTTTTATCTTGTCATAGTATAAGTTGGCAGGCATCATATATTTAATATGTACATTACTTTTTCATACTACTTGTTCTAACAGAATTGCTTTCTGGCACATGGATGGAGTGCATTTAGAGCATGATTGGTATAACACATTTCCTCAAGCACTAATGTGGTGTCAGATTCTATATTTTAAAAAACGTCTGGCACTTGAAGCTGCGCAGACTAATCAGGGCTTGCAGAGCCTGCATGTGATTCTGAAAGAACTGGTTGGTACCTCATGTCCAAATGCTTTGACATTTTGCATTGGCATTGAACACCAATGTAAAGTGTCAAAGTAATATTGCTGCCAATTAAAGCAATGGAGTTGTCATGGCACAGGTGTAGCTCCACCAGTGTACTAGCAGGTAAAATGCAGGTATTACATGGGTGGGAAATGCATGCTCTGGCAGTAAAAGTACAGGCATACAGATTAAGCTGTTCTGACACCAGGAAACTGACTGTTCAGCTACCCTGAACAATGACCATGTGTATGTGAGATAGTATTAGTGAACAAGATGCCACCAGTGCACACAACAGGTGGTCAAACATTGCTTTATGCGTAGACATCCACTGCAGCAGGATTAACCAACCCTACAGTATGCCCCTCATTGTCAGCACTAATACTATCTGCATGGCACAATGCCACCTGTCATGCATGCTGTGTAAGATATGACATTTAGGTTATGCTTTAGGGTGAGGTGTCTTAGGAGTTGTGGGGAATGAGCAATACACTTCTGCAGACTCACACCATATTAGGCATTGATAATAGATTTCATCAGTATAGAATGTTTTCTGAATTCCATTGTCTGTTTATGTCATATGATTCCTTCTAGAGAGACTCCTAGGTGACCACTGCCTCTGTGTAATACTTTTCTAGGAAATAGGTCATAAAATTAGGTCTGGGTAGCATAACAAGGTCCTTCTATGCTGCCTCAGTTCTTTAATAATCTTGGCCATGGTATCATTTCTTAGTTGTTGATCATTAAGATTGAAAGTTTTCTCAGACAGACTTATTGTGAGTTCACTTTCTTTTATTTTACAGGTGCAGTAGGATAGTGCCACTACTCTTTGAGGTAAGTGCTATAAAGTCTTTTACATCCATCTTAGACAAAACGATTTTAGACAGATAAAGATGAGACCTTTATTTAACACGTTATCTGAAGAATGGCACCTTAGAAGGTCATCACCCCATTATGCTACATTACACTTTTGGTATTCAAATATGGATCCAAAAACCTGATAAAGGGATAGAACCCATGGCTTTCTGATTTTTCCAGCCTCAGATAATCGTGTGCTATCTGCTGAACCACTGACACTGATATGTGATGTGGTATTTTAATGTAAATTTGTTTGTAAATGAGCTAGCAAAGAAAGATTTTACCATTCAAAGGGATCCTAGCACAGATCACCGTGCCTGTTTTATCCATTCTGCAGCAGCTCAAGGGCATTACCTACATAACTAGAAACACATTCACCATGAGTGAGACATGTATAAAACTGCAAGCTAACTATTGCAGAAAGTCATCTAAAAATTTAATGATTTTAATTCAACCAGTTTAAATAGCTCTGGCAATATAACCACAGGACTGAATGAATGAAGTGTTTTGTTTGCGTGTGTATACAGATATATATATATAGATATATATATATATATATATATATATATATATATATATATATATATATATATATATATATATATATATATATAGATATATATATATAGATATATATAGATATGTATGTATGAAGGGGGAAGGTATGAGTATCTATATAGGTTAAGTATCTATTCTGAAGTACACGTGTGTTTTATATATATATATATATATATATATATATATATATATATATATATATATAAACTTCACCACCCTCTCACCCCCTAAATGGCCCATCTCAATACCGGAAGATTGCCAAATTCCAGTAATAATGGCCACACAGGTAAAAGTCGCACTCTCCAAAGCTAAGAATACAGCATCCATGGGACCAGATGACATCCCGGGCTCTGTACTACATGAACTACAAAATGAACTGGCACCTCACCTAAGTGTCATGTTTAATTATACCCTCACCTCAGGCTTCGTGCCCACTGAGTGGTGCACAGCTACAGTTATCCCACTCCACAAAAGAGGATCCACCTTGGATCCCGGGAACTACCGTCCCATCAGTCTGATGAGCCTGATCTGCAAGGCCATGGAACGTATTATCATGGAACTTTTAAACAAAGACATTGGCAACCATAAAACACTGCACACCACCAAGTTTGGGTTTGTGAAGGGCCGATCTTGTCTCCTGAACCTGATTGACTTATTCGAATCAGTCTCCAGAGCCGTGGACGAGGGTAAGGCAGTCCACACAGCCTATCTGGAACTCACCAAGGCCTTTGACACCATCCCCCACTCTGGAATCATAGATAAACTTGCTAAGCTGGGCATTAATCCCTACATCACTTGATGGGGTGCCAACTGGCTTACTGACAGAACCCATACTGTAAAAGTAGCTGACTCCAAATCCAGCTCCACACAAGTGACAAGTGGAGTACCTCAGGGTTCAGTCCTGGGAACTCTCTTGTTTGGCATCTACTTCTCTGAAGTACAGGCCAACACTAAGGGACTCTGGCTAACAAAGTTCGTAGATGACTGCAAGCTGGGAGCCATTATTGAATCCCCAAATGATATGGATATTCTACAAAAGGGCCTTACAGAAACAGATGCTTGGTGCCAGAGCCATGGGCTCAAGCTCAATGTCAAGAAATGTATTGTTATCCCCTTTGGGAAAAAACATGTACCCATAAATTACCACATAGGTGGCAGTACACTAAACACTGAAAGTGTGATAAGAGACTTAGGGATACAGGTGGACAGTGGTCTCACCTTCAATAACCACATTGCCACAACAGTCGGGAAATCCTTCTATGTGGCACACCTCATCACTAAGGGCTTTTCATCCAGAAAAAAGGAGGTCATTGTCCCACTGTACTCATCCGTCATTAGACCCATTATAGTATGCAACACCCCATTTGGTATGTACCTCTCAAGACATCTGCAACAACTGGAAAGGCAGCAGAAATACCTCACTAAAAGAATCACAGGCCTAAAGCAGATGCCCCATGCTGACTGTCTTAAAAACTCCAGCTATACTCTGTCGCATATCATCTGCTCTGAGGCGATCTCTGCTTAACATACAAGGCCAAGTGAAACCCAGAGCTGTTGGGCATGCTACACTTAAAGAAATCCCAATCCCTCAGAGCCACACACTCCAGGGATCTAAACTTTGTCATCACAATAAACAAAACATGCTGGAGGGATAGGTTCCTGACCCAGAGACTCCCCAGACTCTGGAATAGACTCCCCATACATGTCAAGCAGAGCACCTCTTTGGCCCTCTTCAAAAGGAACCTTGATGATTGGATGGGAGAAAGAAAATTCACCCCAGGGATCACGTCAGTCACCCTGCTAGAATTAAATAATGTGGGAAGAAATAGCCAGGGAATTGTTATAACTAGGCTTGTATAGACCCTAGGGCCGATAGACTAGTACCAACCTATGAACCTATATATATATATATATATATATATATATATATATATATATATATATATATGGGTTCCATACACTAGATCAAATTTTCACTAATTCAAAATAGTGCATGAAATGCTCACTGCAGCGAAAGTGCACTTACGCGAAGTTCAGTACAACAAACGGGTGCTGTACTGAACCTCTGTGCAGTACTCACAGACCTTAGGGTTAGGGCATGGGTCATAGTAAGGGGATATCCCGTAAGGCAATCCCCTTACCATGACCCGTGCCCTAACCCTATGGTCCGTGACGACTGCAGCGCAGTGAAGGACATGGCAATGTCCTCCACTATGGTGCGATAGTCACAAACCTTAGGGTTAGGGCATGGGTTAGGGTGAAGGGGATAGCTTTACTAACTATCCCCTTACCCTAACCTGTGCCCTAACCCTAAGGTTCATGACTATCGCACCATAGTGGAGGACATAGCTTGTTTTTTATGTCCTCCACTGTGCTGCAGTGTTTTCGGTGAAGTGCACTTACGTAAAAGATCACTTTCGTTAAAGTGAAAGTTCACAGAAGTGAGGCTTCCTATTTTAAGTTTGAAGTAGTGAACCTTCGTTCTTGTAATAGGAATCCATATATATATATGTGTGTGTGTGTGTGTGTGTGTGTGTGTGTGTGTGTGTGTGTGTGTGTGTGTGTGTGTGTGTGTGTGTGTGTGTGTGTGTGTGTGTGTGTGTGTGTGTGTGTGTGTGTGTGTGTGTGTTTGTGTGTGTAGATATAGATATAGTTACACAGATATAATTATTGATATATATATATATATATATATATATATATATATATATATATATATATATATAGTACACGTATTATTAGAACCAGATTTTCGCGGTTGCGAAACTCGCATGCTGCAGTGAAATCGAGTGCGGGGAAACACTGTAAGGTGTAATTTCATTTCTTTACTAAGTTAAAAAAAGTTTGGGTTACATTTTTGAAGAGAAAGACGTGCAATTCTTCTTGTTTTTGTGCATTACACATGCACGCTTCAATTCTCACGGCTGCTGATTTACTGACAAAAGAAATACTGTGACTGTAAGGAAGGAATGCTGCTAAGAAAAGCACCCATACACATGGAAATGCTTTGGTAAAGTTTTTATTTCTAAAACTTTGTAGACAGACTTGAAAGGAAACTTTTGCAACAGCAAGTTGCAGTAAGGAATGGCTTGCAAAAGTCTTGGTGGATGATGTTGACAGGTGATTCTGGGGTCATTTCTGATGGGAGAAGTTGGAAGCAGTGGGTTGTTTTTGTGTTGTTGGTGGTATCCTCAGACAAACTTTGATTGTACTTCAGTGGTGTTTGGAAGGTATTAGACCTGAAAATATGTGGATTGTTCATTCGCTGTTTTTTTTTTTTTTATGCGGGGGAATGTTGTCACAGATTGTAGTCAGGAGTGCTTCAAAACCGTGCTTTGGATGAGCAAGCTGGGTTTCACATCACTTGCTGCTGGGGAAGTGCATACATAAACAGTCAAACTTAGTTTTTAATTTTTATTGATAACCCTGCAGTAAAACAACCCTAAGTGTGAAAGAAAACAGATTGTATAACTTCATTATAACATCAACAGTCAGATTTCAATATCGGGAAGCAACCAGTACTACCGTGAATATCTGGTTTCGATAATACGTAAGTACTACATATATATATATATATATATATATATATATATATATATATATATATATATTTATGTATAGTGGGCTAGATATAGCTGGATACTAAGGTGGTTAAAGTTAAGCAGTGTATTTCTTGAATGTTTGGATAATATATATGTTTTTATATTAAAATACATGCATGTCATTGGACACTTGAATAAAACACATTGCTAAATCTAGAAATATCCTTTATTGGAAAGTTAAAATTCATTACATTTATTAAAGGAAGTATGTTCTGGTTAAGAATTATTTTTAAAAATAACTATGCATTATCATCCCTATCTGCTTCCTGCAGGAACTTTGAGTTGTAATATAACACAGGGAAACATGTGTGCACTTCACACCATTTAATATGGCATTAATATCCAGAGATCTTCCTGAATTCCAGCAGTCACAGTAATGACTAGCTTTACTGGAAATCTATGGCTAACTCGCGTGAATTTATTTAAATATTTTTGCATTTTCTTTACTAATCCTGACAGTAGGAGTTTCATAACCAAACTGCTGATCTATAAGGTATTCCTTTTGAATATGCTGTGCTAGCATGAAACTCATTTGTATATGTACAGGTCATATATGAAAAGAATAACAATACTGTATCGTACATGAAACTGAAGAATATTGAAAATTAACAGAGTTGCAACACTGAAATTCTAGACCCTCAGTCTCTGCATTCGTCATATACTCTTGTGTATTATAATCAAATATAGGTATCTCTAAATTGTGTCACTAGCTTTGACAAGCAGCATCCTCTCAGCATTCGTAATAATGCAATGTACATACAATGTATAAATAAATAAATACACACACACATATATATATATATATATATATATATATATATATATATATATATATATAGATATATATATATATATATATGTGTGAATGGATTACTCGGTTTTCCACAACTCATCATGGGGATCAGAAAGTGATGGCATCACATTTTACACCCATTATTCACCCTGGCAACAAGGTGTTAACTCTCTTTGTGGTGATCTCAAGTGGGGTGTTCTGTAATCAAAGTCCTAAATTTAGACAGCAGCTCACTTATTGCACACACATTCCCACTTTAATGCTTGAACATTTTACACTTCTTTAAATGAGGTGTATCTACAGATGACAGTTTGGCTGTCATGAATGCTATATTATCCTAAAATACTTTTATTAGCATTTATGCCTATGTTGTTCAGCATTCAATGTTAGCATCGGATCTCTGTAACTTATTTTAGGTACTGGCATGCTAGCACTGGATAGGAATAAATAAAACTGCAGTGTAGTCATAAGAAAGGTCAACAAATCAATACAATAAATGCACAGACAGCCCATGAATGGTTCGAATGTTTGAAACTTAGCAAACACAATGCATCTGGTGGCTCTGTCCGACGCTGTAGTAAGCATGATACATTAAGGCAGAAGATCACATCAAGAGTGGAAGATGATGATGATGTTTGCTTCTGTGGCTTTGCAAAACCCCTAAGACAGTGGCAAGCCAGACAAAAATTTGTTTTGCATATTGAAGACCAATGTACATATTACTTAAAGTTGTAGACAATCTTGGGAACTTCAGTGAAACAAGGATCATTCCGTACAAAAGTCTTGATCTTCCATAATCAGCACACCTTTCCCTGTATTGTATGTATGGTCTCTGAATGCTGCAGAGTAATTAATCATTTGAACTCAGTGCCGTGTATTCCAAACTGGTTGCTTCAGGAAATGCCCAACAAGATACACTTTTTTTCACCTGGAGTTATAGAAAAAGAGGTTGCATTTGTTAGAATGCTGACTGAATATATAAAGTAACTCAAGCCAAATGAAAGTCCAAAACATGCCATTAATCTTAATTCATTCATCATACCAACAACTGCATGTCTATAAGGTACGCTCTCTCTTTCTCTCATACACACACACACACACACACACACACACACACACACACACACACACACACACACACACACACACATTTCTCTATAGATAGATATATAGATAGGTACATATACATGTACATATACATATACATATACAGATAAAGATAGAGATCTGATTTTAGATGTACAACATTATAAGTAAACAAAGTTCAGTTGGGAGGTACGTAATTTAAGCTGACATGCACTTTTAAAGTTATTCTCTGCTCCTACACAGAAGAAAGATTCTCATTGTTCACACTATGTCAAACTTCCCCTTGCTTACAGATCTATTAATGTGAACAATGATTCTATAGTGTTCTAAAAACAGAACTTCTGCTTTCAGTTACCACCTACTGCATAATGCTAATGAGGCTCCCCTACAGGATTTAGCTTGAGAAACTTGAAATATTAGTTCAGCAAACACTATACTCAGGTCTTTAGTGTGAGTGGTTTCATCTGAATAGTCTCCAAAGCCTGACCGCATAAATGTATGTCAACACACAACACTGCTTATGTGGGTACTGATGTACTGAGCACTCAATATGCAGATGAGAACATCATCTCACCAGGCACAGATGTCACTGTATATGACAGTTATTTTAATAGAACCTAATGCAACTCTTACAAGTGCAGCTGTTCTGGCAGTTATCTATAGTCTGCAAGCTCCTTGCTGCTGTTTGCAAACTTATGCACTGTCAATGAGCAGTAATAAGGGAGTACAAGTCAGAGAGCAGTGAAACGCTTTTCAAACTATGAAGACATTTATATCTATGAATCAGGCTTCTCTTTCTGAACTTTCTGCTGCTGAAAAATAGTCAGTTTATAGAGTGCAGCAAAATATTCGATACAGTACTTCCACCAGTGGGGCTGTAAATGGAACCCTCTGCCTGTGACACTTAATTTGTACTCAAAGATCTACGATGGGCTGGTTTGAGGAGCATTGACCAAACCTCTTGCATTTATCTGTATTACTATATGCAGTGAGAAAGAAATAAAAAATACAGTTGCCCATTTTCCATTTCTGAAAATTAAAGGTTCTGCTTAAACAAGATTGACTTAAAAAACCTATACCAGTGATTCTGAAAACAAAAAAATAAATTAGTACCAGTGACACCAAAAGTAGAATTTGGAACTCAAGGAGAGTTCCATGCTATACTGAACCAGACTGAGGGTCTTCCAACTACCCTGAGACATAAAGTGTGCTACTAAGCTGTCTCCATAAGCTTACTAAAAAAAAAATGAGAAAAATAAATGATGGAATACAGAGGAAGTTAAGATGTCCAAGTGTGCAGTCATGTTTAGCCAAGGGGAAAATGACTTCAGTAGTTTTTGACATCTCACCTAAAATGCAGTTTAGGTTATAGAACTCTTTAGCTCCATAAAGGAACGTAACTGAATGAAATGGCTTAATGGCTTGCAACCCAGAAGAGAAAGAGAAAGTAAGGATGTTAGGGAAACTTGAAAAGAAGCATTTTACAGAAAAGGTGGTGAAGCTGAGAAACAGTTGGCCTGCTCTTGTAGTATTTAAGATATCCATGACACAAGAAATGTTAGTGTTGCATAAGCTTAATAAAGGAGGGAGGTGGGAGAATAACTTTATTAATTGTAAATAAGTCAAAGAACTCAGCTGGAGATACACTGTACTCCCGCTATACTGCAGAAATTTGCAACTCTATACCCCGAGCTTTTAGACAAAGTGAAAATGCTAAATCATTCAAAAACAGCCAAAGCAATATCTATCTGATACATGGCTCTGCTCATGTTCCATTCCTGCTAAGTCCTTATCCTAACTCTGCCTATAACTTTTTACAACTCACACTTTTTAGTCTACCTCATTCATGGCTTTTTCCCTATTCTATTCTCCCCTTTTCATCAACTATCCTTGTCAGCTTTAACTGCCATGACTTCTTATCTGTCTTATAGGTTAGTACTAAGCTAACTACCCTTGCAAGACATTTTAAGGCTAGCCAATTATCCCTTGTGAGACTCAAACCCAGCACTTTGTGTTTGTAAGGCAAACACCTTAACCATTAGGCCGCCCACCTTCCAATATATTTTTTATAGATTTCTCTCTCCTAAAGACATGCCTAGGACCCTTTCCAACTTTTTGTCCAACATTAACATCAAATTGTAATATCTCGGAATTAGCTTTTATGATTTCAGTGATATAATTAGCCACACAATTTTTGATAATAACCAAAGTGGAAGTGGCATTAATATCACTATTTTACTTTGCATTGGATCCTAGAAATCCATTACCTAAAATGAGCTTGCATGTACCCTGCTCACGCTTATTCAGTATCTCATTGCTAATTTCATTTAGGAGATGGTCTGGATATCCTCTATATAGACTATAGATTATAAACTGCCGCCAAGCAATCAAAACTCAACAAGCCTGTCTCTCTCTTCTCTCACCAGATGATAAAAATGATCTAATTCTAACAATTAGACCACTTAAACAGCAAACATACAGTGCAGCTATTAGCCTGAATTTGTAAAAAAAAGATTGAAACAGCTTAAAACACTTAACCTAGTTGTTATAGGGTCTGAATGAGGACAATGACAAAATAACTTAAGCCAATAAAACAAATGGCTTAGAAAAATACTTGGGTAAGGCTTGAGGAGTAAGAGAGTTTCATCTCCTACTTACTTGCCAGATCTTGATTTAAGTATTTGTATCCAGGTAAGAATGAGTTCAAGTCCAGTGTGAAGGCTTTTTCCTCGGATTCAGTGGACGCTATTAAATCTGTTGGAGGGAGTATCCTCTAGCCATGTGCTAAGCGGTTTGTTTTATTAGTCAGCTGTTAGTATTCAAAAGGATGCATAAAAGGTACTGCTTTGTGTAGTCTGAGGGATGAGGTGTTGGAGCAGCATGAGGAGGACCAGGATTAGATGTGATGCCACCAGAAAGGAGGAGGACAATAAGTTGTGTTGATGCTTATTCGGGTGTGTAAGGATGTGAATGAAGAAAATGCAGGTAACAAAGCAGTGAATTATGCAAGTAATGAAGGAAAGGAATCCTGGAGAATGGGTGATGCTAGAAAGCATGATGTTCCTGAATTTGTTCCATATGACTACTATTTTGTCTGGACTGCAGAAATAATATAGGAAAACTGAATTCAGAAAATTAATAAAAAGGATGAAAGAGGCAGTGAGTGAAAGTATTAACAAACTATGGGCAAGTGTAGTTAGCATACTTAGAGGGAAACCCCATCTGGCAAAATACCCCCCCCTTCCACAGTTACTATGCCAACTGGCTAAACCTGCTAATGCCAGCAGCTTTCCTCAAAATAGTCAAGGTAAACCCCGTTGTTGTACAGAGGTGTCACACCTACCTCCAAAATACAACACAGCTTCTCTGACAGAGGTAGCACAGCTCCTTAAACTCAACAGGAAAATGGACGACCCTCAAATGAAGTTAATATAGCTTTAGCCTATGTATGTTACTTAACTGATGGTATTTTGTGACACCCTACTTAAAGCAGTAAAACAGAAAATAACTGTATTTTTAATATAATATTTAGAATTATGAGAGAAGCAACACAGAAAAAAAAAACAGCTGCATTCCCTCCCAAAAGGAAGGCAGGAGGTTCGTATCAGTGTTATATTCTATCTTACAGGTCAAGGAAGTTCTCTCCTTACCTGCACATCATGTTGCTTGTGACCTTTTAGACCTCCAACTACAAGAATGAAAAAAAAGAAAAAGAGCTAATTTGGATAGTGGAATTGCCTAGATCTAAATCTGAACTGACCTACATTAAACATTAACACTTTTCAAACTCAACAAAGAAACAAGTGAAACAGTAATGGCAAACATTAGACCATCCTGCAGTCCTTTAAATTTTTGGACACATAAAGTAACTCAGATGCAGGAAAATACAGCAAGATGCTGGCATAGCCTCATACATACTCTTCAAGACACAAACTCTAGTGTATCGAGAGGGGAACCTGAGAAGAAAAAAGAAGTTATGTACTCACCATAACATTCTGTGCTTGTTGTCCATCTCGCTCTTCATTCCCACATGTAGGCCCGGAAAACATACTGCATATTATACATGTAAACATCAATCTTGTGAATCATTTTTAGCTACGATATATACTTTACTAAATTTGTTGTATGTTCAAATATTTTTGTAACACATTGTTTTAAATATGTGTATTATATCTGTCTGACTTGTAACTACTGTGGATTTTTTTCTTCCTGGGCCTCCGCTGAAAAGTGGCATCTGTTTGCCCAGTCAGACTGCCCCAGTAACAAATGCAATAAAAAGATAAATAATAATGAAGACGTACTGGGATGTCAGTAACTCATAAGCAAAGCAACATCCTGTGATGAGTGGGAAGTATTTTTTTTTTTAACATGAATGATTCTTTGCAGATCTTCATAAAGTTCTGCATGTGGCACTTTTCCATTTTTTATGTGTTAAATATTAATTTCCTGAGATGGATTTCATACAAAGCCAGCCCTTATTTCTTTCACTCTCTAATATTTAGGTTGCTGTGTTTTTATTTTTATTTATTTGGTAGACTGTTTGTGGTTTTGTATCAGGAATATCAAACAATGAAATGGCGGCTTAAGTATTACTGAAGGAACAAAAAATAGAATTCAGTAAGAAGCTAAGATCCCTCATAAAATCCTCCATAGCTAGTTACGAAAATAAAATTGCCAAAGATTCCAAAGACAACCACAAGGCATTCTATAACTATGTCAAGAATCTAAATGGCAATACTCAGATCTGCTCAGAGCTACAACAGAATGGCATTAAATATATTGATCCCAAGGATATTGCCAATATCCTGGCAGATCGATTCAGTGCCAACTTCACTCCCCTCTCACCCCCTAAATGGCCCATCTCAATACCGGAAGATTGCCAAATTCCGGTAATAACGGTCACGCAGGTAAAAAATGCACTCTCCAAAGCTAAGAATACAGCATCCATGGGACCAGATGACATCCCGGGCTGTGTACTACATGAACTACAAAATGAACTGGCACCTCACCTAAGTGTCATTTGTAATCATACCCTCACCTCAGGCTTCATGCCCACTGAGTGGCGCATAGCTACAGTTATCCCACTCCACAAGGGAGGATCCACCTTGGATCCCAAGAACTACTGCCCCATCAGTCTGATGAGCCTGATCTGCAAGGCCATGGAACGTATTATCATGGAACTTATAAACAAAGAAATTGGCAACCTTAAAACACTGGACCACACCAAGTTTGGGTTTGTGAAGGGCCAATCTTGGCTCCTGTACCTGATTGTCTTCTTCAAATCAGTCTCCAGGGCCGTGGATTAAGGTAAGGCAATCCACACGGCCTATCTGGACCTCGCCAAGGCCTTTGACACCATCTCCCACTCTGGAATCATAGATAAACTTACAAGCTGGGCATTAATCCCTACATCACTCGATGGGTTGCCAACTGACTTATTGATAGAATCCACACTGTAAAAGTAGCTGACTCCAAATCCAGCTCCACACAAGTGACAATTGGAGTACCTCAGGGTTCAGTCCTGGGACCGCTCTTGTTTGGCATCTACTTCTCTGAACTACAGGCCAACACTAAGGGACTCTGGCTAACAAATTTCACAGATGACTGCAAACTGGAAGCCATTATTGAATCCCCAAATGATGTGGATACTCTGCAAAAGGGCCTTACAGAAACAGATGCTTGGTGCCAGAACCATGGGCTCAAGCTCAATGCCAAGAAATGTATAGTTATCCCCTTTTGGAAAAAAAACATGTACCAGTGAATTACCACATAGATGGCAGTACACTAAACACCGAAAGTGTGATAAGAGACTTAGGGACACAGGTGGACAATGGTCTCACCTTCGATAACCACATTGCCACAACAGTCAGGAAGTCCTTCTATGTGGCACACCTCATCACTAAGGGCTTTTCATCCAGAAAAAAAGGAGGTCATTGTCCCACTGTACTCATCCCTCATTAGACCCATTATAGAATACAATGCCCCATTTGGTATGTACCTCTCAAGACATCTGCAACAACTGGAAAGGCCGCAGAAATACCTCACTAAAAGAATCACAGGCCTAAAACAGATGCCCTATGCTGACTGCCTTAAAAAACTCCAGCTATACTCTGTCACATATCATCTACTCAGAGGCGATTTCTACTTAACATACAAGGCCATGTGAAACCCAGAGCTGTTGGATATGCTACACTTAAAGAAATCCCAATCCCTTAGAGCCACACACTCCAGGGATCTAAAGCTTGTCATCACAATAAACAAAACATGCTGGAGGGATAGGTTCCTGACCCAGAGACTCCCCAGACTCTGGAATAGACTTACCATACATGTCAAGCAAAGCGCCTCTTTAGCCCTATTCAACAGGAACCTTGACGATTGGATGGGAGAAAGGAAATTCACCTGGGGATCACATCAGTCGCCCTGCTAGACAGAGGTCCAGGGAAGTAAACAATGTGGGAAGAAATAGCCAGGGAATTGTTATGGCTAGGCTTGTATAGGCCCTAGGGCCAATAGCCTAGTACCAACCTATGAACCTATGAACCTATACTTGAAAGCTGATAACTCCGTAGCTCAAAACTGCAAACTTCAAACCTCGAAAGCTGACAACATCGAATCCACCAAAAAAACTCCTAATTACCCAAAAACAAAAAACAAAATTATCTATGCAGGGGGGCTTGCACCCCTGCACCCCCCACTACTTAACTATACCAACTCTGCGATTGCACTACAGTGCAGTAAAGGGAAATCTTCCCCTCCTGCACTCTATGTCGATCTCCGGTCTACGGTTCAACGTTTTTGAACTTCGAGGTTTGAAGTTCAGAGTTTTGTGCTTCGGAGTTATCAGCTTTCGAGCTTATGCTATAAACCCAGTATAATCTGTTGGTTAGGTTTTACTCATAGTTTTTAACAAGTAAGGGAATTTTCAGTTATGCCGTCATGTATTTGTTGTAGCTGTGGACATGGCAGTGCTCTGCACATCATGAGCTTTAGACTACAATACTGCCTATAATTTTGTTTCATTCAGAATTTTATTTGATTTACATTTACTTTACCTATGAATATTCTTCTTTGTATACAGGATATTGTAGACCTATATCTTGGCTGTCCATTTGGAACATTTTTGTGATTCTACCAATTCCGACACCTAATGTAATAATTAACCACATTATATATTTGTGACTTTTAGAATACTGAAGATCAAATCATTTTGCTTCATTTACGTGGGTTATCATTTTGGCTGTGAGTTATTATGCAGTACTGAGTTCATTGACATTCCTTTCTTCTTTGAGTTAAATTTAATTGCATGTATAATTTTCCTCTGTATTTCAAACTATATGCTATTTCGGCAACACGTGGTGTGTGTATTAGTTGGTTTAGTTTTGTCTCATTTCAGTGTCCTTTTCCTGGACTAGAACAAAGCATCTCTAGCACACAATCCTTTTGCATCTCATAAAACAGTGGCTGAGGAGCTTGCTTAATTATTTTTCTTAAGTTATAAATGGCTCCATTATTCATACTTCTCAGCTATCTGTGCATCTTTAAGGTCTGAAAATGGTTTACTTTGAGTATTATCATTTGCAGCAGTTTTGATGTATTTGCATTACTTCATCGGGTGGGTTTCTTTGAATGAATTTGTGGTAATGTTATTTTAATCTAGTGCATTTTAATTAATTTCCTATGCAGCTGGCTTTGTTTCTCATAAGTTGTTATTTATTCTGCTGCTGCATCTGCAATATTTGCTGGGTTTGAGTTTTTCTTAGTAGACTCTGTTATATTTTTCCCATCTGAATTTTTTCTTTAATTTTTTGAAGCATGAATTTATGATTGGAGATACTGAGAAGCTGGAAGGAACATTCTGAGGGGCTACTGAATCTACTGGACATACCTTACTCCTAAGGTTCTATAAGAGGTATGAGATCTGTCAACACGGGTACAACACCTGTAAAAACCTAACCCATGTTTCATTTCTATACAGCAAATGTCATTACTTGCTGTTAAAGGTTTACAACATTTTTGTAGGGTGACAAAAGTTGTACTCTTTCTCCTTACATATATTAACTCCAAAACTGTTGCACCTGAGATCAAGGAGAATAATCTGACATACCATAGTTTTTGAGTTATTAGATATTTTTCATAATTAGACAAACATAGCCCTCACAGTATTAATGAGCACCCTGTCTGAGAAAACAGTGCCAACAGCAGGTGAAGGAACTAATTTCATTTTGATGGGTAAGGCCACTGCAGTAATTAAATAGTTCTTCTGTGATAAGGCAATAGGAGTGGTTGTGATCCATCCAGACATGCTGAAGACACAGATCATTGTTGGAGTACCATGGGAAACATGCTTTATCAGCAGGCTGGAATGGGTCCTGTTTTAATTCCAAGTACCATAATTGTGACCCAAAAATTATGAGATTGTAACTGTGTATGCGGGAGATATATCTATCTATCTATCTATCTATATATATATATATATATATATATATATATATATATATATATATATATATATATACATAGATAGATAGATATATAACTATATATATATATGTATTTGTGTGTGTGTGTGTGTGTGTGTTTGTGTATGTGTGTGTGTGTGTATAAGTATGTGTGTGTGTGTGTGTGTGTGTGTGTGTATCTGTGTTTGCTTATGAGTCTACAAGACAAAAGACTATTCCTTCTTGTCTGATGTATTTATTTTATTTGTCCTTTGTTGACCATTAGGCTAGTAGCCGCTTTTCAAGGGAAATCTGAGATGGTATTTATACTACTAGGGCAAATTTGGCAAGGGCATCGAGGAACTTTTCTTACTGTTTTTGATAGGTGCCATGGGATCCTTCACATTTACCTAAGCTATCACCAGCTCAAGCAGACAGAGCCTTGGTTGAATATCTCATTAAAAAGATGATGACCACTGAAGTAATACGTAACTATCTGTCTAGCTATCAATGTATTTATATTTGGGAGGCATCGCTTATGTTGACTTGTGGTTTATTTGACAGCTATTTTGTTGACACAAATGTAGCAGACAGTTGCTACAGTTTATACCCTGCCTGAACAGAGTGCTACAGCATTCTTGTTTTAGTAATTAAAAAAACAAATCTTCTTTTTAAACTCTAGAAAACTACTTGCTACATATGTAGCAAACAGTTACTACAGTTTATACTCTGCCTTCACAGAGTTCTACAGCACTCAGATTTTATTTAAAAAAAAAAAAGAAAACTGTATCAAACTGTTTGCTACAATATAGCAAGCAGTTACTATAGTTTAAAAAACACATGGAGTGCTACAGTGCTTAGGTTTGACTGCAAATGCGATACCAGATTTTTAAAGAGACTTTAGGATTGGCTGATCACACCCGCAACATAGGTTCATAGGTTCATAGGTTCATAGGCTGGTACTAGGCTATTGACCCTAGGGCCTATACAAGCCTAGTCATAACAATTCCCTGGCTATTTCTTCCCACACTATTCACTTCCCTGGGCCCCTGTCTAGCAGGGCGACTGACGTGATCCCTGGGGTGAATTTCCTTTCTCCCATCCAATCATCAAGGTTTCTTTTGAAGAGGGCCAAAGAGGCGCTCTGCTTGACATGTATGGGGAGTTTATTCCAGAGTCTGGGGAGTCTCTGGGTTAGGAACCTATCCCTCCAGCATGTTTTGTTTATTGTGATGACAAAGTTTAGATCCCTGGAGTGTGTGGCTCTGAGGGAATGGGATTTCTTTAAGTGTAGCATGTCCAACAACTCTGGGTTTCACATGGCCTTGTATGTTAAGCAGAGATCGCCTCAGAGTAGACAATATGTGACAGAGTATAGCTGGAGTTTTTTAAGGTGGTCAGCATAGGGCATCTGCTTAAGGACTGTGATTCTTTTAGTGAGGTGTTTCTGCGGCCTTTCCAGTTGTTGCAGATGTCTTGAGAGGTACATGCCAAATGAGGCTTTGTATTCTATAATGGGTCTAATGAGGGATGAGTACAGTGGGACAATGACCTCCTTTTTTCTGGATGAAAAGCCCTTAGTGATGAGGTGTGCCACATAGAAGGATTTCCTAACTGTTGTGGCGATGTGGTTATTGAAGGTGAGACCACTGTCCACCTGTGTCCCTAAGTCTCTTATCACACTTTCAGTGTTTAGTGTACCTATGTGGTAATTCATGGGTACATGTTTTTTCCCAAAGGGGATAACTATACATTTCTTGGCATTGTTCTTGAGCCCATGGCTTTGGCACCAAGCATTTGTTTCTGCAAGGCCCTTTTGTAGAGTATCCACATAATTTGGGGATTCAATAGTGGCTCCCAGTTTGCAGTCATCTGCGACCTTTGTTAGCCAGAGTCACTTAGTGTTGGCCTGTACTTCGGAGAAGTAGATGCCAAACAAGAGAGGTCCCAGGACTGAACCCTGAGGTACTCCACTTGTCACTTGTCTGGAGCTGGATTTGGAGTCAGCTACTTTTACAGTGTGGGTTCTGTCAGTAGGCCAGTTGGCAACCCATCGAGTGACGTAGGGATTAATGCCCAGCTTAGTAAGTTTGTCTATGATTCCAGAGTAGGGGATGGTGTCAAAGGCCTTGGTGAGGTCCAGATAGGCTGTGGGGACTGCCTTACCCTTGTCCAGGGCTCTGGAGACTGATTTGAAGAAGTCAATCAGGTTCAGGAGACAAGATCGGCCCTACATGAACCCAAACTGGGTGGGGTCCAGTGTTTTAAGGTTGCCAATGTCGTTGTTTATAAGTTCCATGATAATAAGTTCCATGGCCTTGCAGATCAGGCTCGTCAGACTGATGGGGTGGTAGTTCCCGGGATCCAAGGTGGATCCCCCCTTGTGCAGTGGGCAGTTGCCTCTCTCACCCTGCCTTAATTATGCTACTGGTAAGTAGGAAGTGTAGGTTATGAGGTTGTGGGGGGGGGGGGACTTGCCCCAAGCAAAACTCATTTTTTTCACTTGCATAGTCAGATGTCTTTTCTCTTTTTCTCAGAGCATGAGCTGTGTAGTGCTTGTTTTTTTCCATTTTTTTTAGTCAATGTTATGGACATTAACATTGTTCAGTTTTGACATTAGCAGATGCATTCATAGCAGTAGGGATAGCCACACAGCAGTGTAAACCTTGTCTTTAGATTATTGTCAATGTTGAAGTGACACCTCAATCCCATGTGCAAAAATGGGTTAAGGGGTTGTGGATGGATGGATGGATGGATGGATGGATGGATGGATGGATGGATGGATGGATACCTATAGCTGTGTGTTTACAGAATATATTTATATCTATTAGAATAATATACATGTCTCTCTTTCTCTCTCTCTCTGTCTATATATATCATAGGTATGATATACTATCTTCCATTAGATTAGATGTGTTAAGCTTACTAACTATGCTAACATGATCATCCTGGTCACATCTAATGGAAGATAGTATATCATACCTAGTCGGACTTTCCCGGTCAACAAATGATAAATAAATAAATAAATAAATAAAATAAATAAATATGTATATATATATATATATATATATATATATATATATATATATATATATATATATATATATAATGGGATTATAAGAAAGACAAGACAGCTGAGTCTTGTGACCACATTTGCCTTGACATTATGCACCTGTAAGCCACACTAACATCCATCCTTAGACTGTTCCCCATCTCTCAAGGTGGGCTAGGCCAGTCAAGGCTAGGGTGAAATTGGAAATACTCATTCCATCATCCTGGTCACATCTAATGGAAGATAGTGTATCATACTGCTTAATTTGTAGAGAGATGATTTTCCAGAGGTGGAGAAGGTACTGTGTGATGAATTTATTACTCTGTCATGCCATCTGCAGGTGTAGATTTAGATCCCTAGTTCTGATATTTGTGAAACTATTTGACTTGTGTGGATACAAGAGATCCAGGACAACTGGTTCTCTAGAAACATGGAAGGCAAGGTATAGACCATCCCTTATGAGTATATAAGAAACTGAAAAAGGAATAGTGCTTCCACACTTTAATGTGACTTCAGGTTTTAGGTCAGCGACCTTTTTATTTAGGAACTTCTTGAGTCTTTCTACTTATTTAGTATGTTTATTGAAGGACATTCGGAAGGTGGTGAAATAATTAATAATTAGCCTAGCTGATGCTGAATATAAGGGAATAATTATCTCACTGGGTCTAGAAAATATTCCCTTGGCAATTAATTTAACTTCTGCAGGAGGACTTCCTAACCACCATCACAACATGATGATCTAAGGAGAGAAAATTATCAACCCAAGTTCTAAGGTCCCTAACAAGCTTTTAATTTAGAAGTTTGATATTCCTTAGGCAGAATGCTTGGCAGAGAGGATTTCTACAAAATGTGACAATATTGTACTTCTTTTTATTCAGTATGAGCCCACTTCTTGCACACTAAGTAGTTATGAATGTAAGGTCTTGCTAAAGGGTTTGGCATCAGAAGGAGACTTGCCAATGATTCCCAGTTTGTGGTTGTCAGCACACTTCATTATCCCAAGAACTTGTTTTTTGTAGAGCCAGGAAAGTAAATGAACAGAAGGTGTCCCAGTGCTGATCCTTATGCAACACCTCTTGTAACTCTCATACTCTGTCTAATGAGGCATCTACACCTTACTGTGTAGGTCCTATCTTTTAGACAGTTTGCTATCCATCATACCACATAGGCAATTCTTTTTAATGTGTTAAGCTTACTAACTATGCTAACATGGGACATGGTGACAACTGCCTTGGTCATGTCAAGGTACACTGTGTGGACAGTAAGACTGCTGTCAACAGCATCTGTTATCATCTTGAAAAAGTTAACCAGATTTATTACACAGGCTCTACCCCTGACAAAGCCAAAGTGCTGTAGGTTTAGTCTGGTGTATTTTTTTGATATCATAGTTTATTAGATCAGTCATAGTACATTACAAGGTTTTTCAAATGAGACTTGTCAAGCTGATTTACTTATAACTCCCTGAGTCAGTGGTGGGTTCACCCTTGTGGAGTGGCATCACTACTGCTGTGTGTCAAATCTCAGGGACAAAGCCTGTAGATAGGCTCAAGTCAAAGACACACACACACACACACACACACACACACACACACACACACACACACACACACACACACACACACACACACACACACACACACACATCTCTACAAATGTTTGTGAGGCCTTATGTGGGAGTGACTACTGTGAGCTACAGCCTGAGGCAACAATTAACATTTCCTACATACTCCCTGGACCAAACTTCAATTATTTGTTTATATTATGCTGCTTTTCACTCAGACTTGTATTTTATTTTGCTTATTCATTATTTTGGTCTACATTTCTTATTATCAAGGATATGTATTTAAAATCCATATTCCTAGGTCATCACAGAATGGTGCCAGTGATGCAGCTCATGAGGTCATATTCCTGGTGACTTTCATATATTGAATCTAAATAATTAAACAGTAGATGTAAAGTGTTATACTAAACTATTGACTGGGAATGGCTACCAGTCCCAGCCCAGATCGCCTGGGTGTACAAGTTTTTGTCAGTGACTGAAAAGATAAGTTAACAGATACAAGCAGAAAGGCTGAAGTTTGGTTGCAGATTACCTGGACTCACTAGCACTGATTTAATGAGGTACTCAGCAATTTGGAAGGGACATCTATTGATATCTATGTTGAAATGAGTCATTGGCTATGGTTAGATCAACTTGTGAGCATTCCCCAGGAGTGCTTCCCATGGTAGTTGTACCAGGCATGTCTCAGCTGTACCAGGAATGGCTCATTAAGAAGAGCCCTTGGGACAGACCCAGGATACAGTTCCTGGGAATGCCTGGGGATCCCACAATCTGATCAAAAGACTGCTGGTGATAAAGGAAATCTAAGCCATTCTGCCAGTTTGCTTCCATTGCAACCCTCGCAGTAGCAAGAAATTTACAAAATGGGTGGAAGTGTGGAAGGCAGGAAGCTTGTATACAAATACAGGTATCGTTGTTTGAACATCAAATCTATATGTTTTATCTGGCTCCCTACTGAAATGTCAGCACTCAAAAAAGGCAGAAAACCCAGAGAAGAGCATATCCTGGAAATCACTCTTCTCTTTCAAACTTCTCAAGCTCCTCACATCTCCTGAACTTATATATACTACTCCAAGATCACCATACCTCAGAGAAAAGGGAATATTCTGAGAAATAGCATCATTAATTTAGTATATATAAGTCCAATCCTATAGCCATTAAGTCTCCGTGTTTCAGGACTTGCTCTAGTGGGTCTTGACATTTCCAATGGTTGCCATGTTACTCTCCTTCACTTTTGGTGGTTGCTATGTTCCTTAGTTGATTATTTTAATTTCAATGTATTTTTTACCTTGTTTGATGTGGTAGACTGAGTCAGGCTTACTCTTTCATTTCTAGTTATCTCAATTTATTTGCGCTTTTTGTAGAACTTCAGTTATTTGAGTCAGTGCCATTTGGAAGTGCATGATATTTTTTTGCATTATCTTTGTAAGATTGCCACACCTTCAGATGCCTGAAATAGAGCAGTTCCTACTGAGATGTGATATATTGAAGATCAAACTGAACATTCAATAATGCAAATGGAGGAGGCAATGTTTTATAATTTTATTGATTTATTTTGATTGATGGGGAAATATTTCACTTTTCATGAACTCTTATTTATTTTTAGGAAGCATCTACCATAATTGAATGGTCATATTATCCCTGCATTTTTCATAGGTCTTTTTTTTCTTTTTCTTTCTTTTTTTATTTTTATTTATTTATTTATTTTTGTTGGTGTTGTTTGTGACAGTTCATTATGCTGTTTCCTGAAGATAATGCAGGCCTCATACCTTTCAATGTGATTTACAGGGAATGAACTTACCCTTTTTTGATTTGGTTCTGTGATAATAGATATGGGTATATTTTATTATTCTGACATTTCTAATGCTTGCATCTCTTAAAACACCCCCCAAAACATAGCATTTATTCTATAAAATAAAATTGTAGCAGTTAAGAAAAGTTCATGCAGATAATTGTAATAAATTGTGTACTAATAATACTATAATAGCTTTAAACATATTACTTCTGCACTGTACTAAAGCTTCTACTATTTCAATACCATTATTTACCATTATGTCAGAATAGCAGATCATGACTGAAAGGGGGCCTATTTATTTCAGTCTCTTTACCTTTAATTAATTGATTACTTCAGTAATTATGATGTTATCCTTTTCTCAGTGGATGAATTTCTTTGCATGTGCTTACTTATATTGTTTATTTTTTTCTTCATTTTAGTTATGCATGCATTTATTTTTCTTTTAATTGTTATATTAGTATTTCCGGGTTATTGGTTATGGTGACTGTGTAGAGTTATTGTTTTTTACTTTTAATTTTTAGTTATGCATGTGTTTATTTTCCTTTCAGTTGCTATATTAGAATGGCATGTTTCATAGTTTCATAGTATAGTACTAGGCTATCTGCCCTGGGGCATTTGTAAGCCTAGCCATAGTGATGTGGCTTTTGCCACCCCATGAAATGGTACAAAAAATGTACAGAATAAATTTAGAATACTGTGCCTCTGTCTAGTAGTGACACAATGAAGGTCCCCTTATATAATAGAATTAGTTTACTGTGCCTGCATTATGTCATTTAGTTTTTTTTTTTGCATGTTATGTGGAATAATATTTCTTTAGGCATTGTGTCTTTCCCCTGTTATGTTGATTTATTACTTGTTTCTGTATTTAACTTTTTCTGTTACTCTGTATTTACTGGTGAAGACAGGTGTTGTTTTTTTACTGTTTTGTAGATTGGTATTTAGTGTGATAATTTAAAATGTTATTTTGTACTGTTTTGTATGCATTTGTTGTTTTGCATGACATTTAAATAGCACCTTATCTACTATCTAAAACATGCTTGGAAGTCCATAAACAGGCTTAGCATGAGCTTATGGCTTGTGCTAAAAAGGTCTCACTCCCACAAAGCAGTGTTTTATGATTCAGAAATTTATTAGCCAAGGTAAGAAAATGCCTCATTACTGGCCAGTTTGTCTGTCTGTGAATCAGTTAATCATGATGTGCACTTCCTTTGATAGTTAACTGTGATGGCCATGTCACGTAGCCAAAGAGGTGCATCCCTGGTTCCAAAGGTTCCCCCCACCCCCGCCTCCAATTCCTGTAGTGCTAAAAGTGTTGTTATGATGCATAAGTAGTATCCAAGATGTCTAATGATTCCCCCCAATCCCTATGGTGATGTGTTATCTTGACACACAGTAGCATTCCTTGTGTCGTGTGCTCCCTTGATTCCTGTAGAACTTTAAGTGCCATTATGGCACATAAGCAGTATCCCTGCAGTTTAGTGACTTCTCCCACCCCCTATACTTGAAGTGCTATATATGCCATTATGGTACATAATTTGTATCCCTGGTATCTAGTGATTCATCAACCCCACCCCATCCCTAAAGTGCTGTAAGTGCTGCTATGACACATAAGTTGTATCTGTTGTGTTTCATGGCTACTCCCACCCTAATCCTTATACTAGTTTAAGTGCTGTTAAGACACTTAGGTTAATAGGTTCATAGGTAGGTACTAGGCTGTCGGCCCAAGGGCCTAAGTAAGCCTAGCTAACAAGGTTCCCTGGCTTACACCACCCAAGGAAGTTATTTTCCCATGCCCCTGTCAAGCAGAGTCACAGAAGTGATCCCCAGGGTGTATTTCCTATTTCTCATCCACTCATCAAGATTTTTCTTGAAGAGTACTAATGAGGAACTTTGCTTGACATAGATGGGTAGCTTGTTCCAGTGTATGGGAGATCTCTGGGACAGGACTCTATCCCTCTAGCATGTCCTGTTTATTGTGGCGACAAGGTTTAGGTCCCTAGAGCATGTAGCTCAGAGGGATTGAGATTTCTTTAGGTGTAGCATGTCCAACAGCTCTGGGTTTGACATAGCTTTATATGTTAGGCAGAGATCACCTCGGAGTAGGCAATATGCTACGGAGTAAAGTTGGAGTTTTTTGAGAAGGTCAGTGTAGGGCATCTGTTTGAGGCCAGTAATCCTTTTTGTGAGGTACTTCTGTGGCCTTTCCAGCTGCTGCACATGTCTTGTGAGGTACATTCCAAAAGGGGCATTGTACTCTATAATGGGTCTAATGAGTGTCGAGTAGAGGGGAACAATGACCTCTTTTTTCCTGGATGAGAACCCTTTTATGATGAGGTGTGCCACATAGAAGGATTTCCTGACTACTGTGGCAATGTGATTATCAAAGGAGAGACTACTGTCCACCGGGTCCCAAGGTCTCATCACACATTCGGCGTAAAGTAGACTGCCGCCTATGTGGTAGTTCATGGGTACAGAGTTTTTACCAAAGGGGATAACAATGTGCTTTCTGGCATTGAGCTTGGGGCCATGGCTCTGACACCAGGCATCTGTCTCAGTGAGGCCCTTTTGTAGGATCTCCACATCATTTGGGGACTCGACTATGGCTCCTAGTTTGCAGTTATCTGTGAACTTCATTAGCCAAAGGCCTTCTGTGTTAGCCTGTACATCAGAGAAGTAGATACTAAACAGGAGAGGTCCCAGGACTGAACCCTGTGGTATTCCACTTGTCACTGGTTTGAAGTCAGATTTGGAATATGCAACTTTTACAGTGTGGGTTCTGTCCATGAGCCAGTTTGCAACCCATCTTGTGACATAGGGATTTACACCTAGTTTACTGAGTTTAGCTATAATTCCAGAATGGGGCATGGTATCGAAAGCCTTGGCGAGGTCAAGATAAGCTGTGTGAACCACCTGACTGCCTCAAAGAAGTCAATCAGGTTCAGGAGGTATGATCTACCTTTCACAAACCTGAACTGGGTAGGGTCCAGAGTTTGGAGGTTACCAATGTCTTTGTTTATGAGTTCCATGATGATATGTTCCACGGCCTTACAGACCAGGGTCATCAGGCTAATAGGGTGATCGTTTCTGGGATCAGTGGTGGCTCCCCCTTTGTGGAGTGGGATAACTGTTCATGTGTGCCATTCAGTGGGCACAAAGCCTGATGTGAGGCTATGATTGAACATGGTGCTTAGGTGGGGAGCCAGTTTGTTCTGAAGTTCGTGTAAAACGCAGCCTGGGATGTTGTCCAGTCCCATGGATGCTGTGTTTTTGGCTTTAGAGAGTGCAGCTTTTACCTGAGTAGTTGTGATTACAAGGACTCTGCATTCTTCCTGTATAGATATGGGCCCTTTAGGGGGTGAGAGGGGGGGGGGTAAAGTTAGCACTGAACCTATCTGCCAGGACGTTGGCAATATCAGTTGTTTCTATAATTTTTGTGCCATTGTGCTGTAACTCAGAGCAGGTCTGGGTGTTGCCATTGAGATTCTTGACATAGCTATAGAATGCTTTCTGGTTGTCCCTAGAATCAGTGGTTATTTTGCTTTCATAGCTAGCTTTGGAGGATTGTATAAGGGATCTCAGTTTCTTACTGAGGTTGACCAGGGAGCTCCTCCACTCATGGGATTTTGCAACAGTTTCATTCTTCTGTTGTAGAGTTTGTTTATAGCAGGGGACCACCAGATTGGTTTCCTTTTTTTGGAGAATAGCATATTGGTTCTGTTTGGGATAGCACGATCCATGCACTCATGTAAGTGCTTATAGAGTGCATTTGTGTAGGATTCAGCAGTCGTAACTGTATTGTCCATCTGCATGGGTGTCATGAAGTTCGCCACTTCTGTCTTAAGAAGCATGAAGTTAGTTAGTTAGCTTTGGAGAATTTTTTTACCATGGTTTCTTTAATGGGGGGAGGGGGGTGGAGGCAGGATGTGGATATCTAGGGTGATTAGCTTATGGTCGGATCTGACCAACGAGGAGTTGACTTCAGATGTGGAACACCGGTCACTCACTTTGGTAATGACTAGGTCTAGGATATTGTTGCCCTTGATGGGGGTGTAGATGAGTTGATCTAGGGTATTGGAATTTATGAATTCCAGGAAGCATTGAGCGAAGGAGTTGGTACATGAGTAGTTTTCCAAGTTAATGGTGTGGTAGTTGAAATCATCTATTATTAGGGTGTTTGGTTGAACCCTAATATTTTCCAGTATATCGAGAAAAGAGGAGTGGGAATCCTAGGGCATGGTGGGGGATCTGTAGCAAGCTAAAATTTGGATTGCAGTTTTGCCCAGAGTTAGTTGCACTTGGATAACCTCAGATGCATTATGCTGAGTAACTAGCCTGGAGGTGTGGATATCCTTAATGAATATGGACACACCTCTGCCTTTGGTGTTCTGGTCCAGGTTAGATAGCTGAAAAGTGTGGCATGAGTTATAGCCTAGTAATGCAGGGGTGCTCTCTGGAGCCTTGAACCAAGTCTCAGTCACTGCACAGATATCGATGTTCTCCATTTTAAGGAGTTCCTCGATGGAGTGCATTTTGAGATTTAGACTTCTAGCATTGAGTAGCATTACCCTCAGTTTTTGCTTGCCTGTTCCTGTTACGGTGGTGAATTTGTCATTTGACCCTTGCCTAAAAAGGGACTACAGGGACGGCAAGAGCCTTAGCTAGTATCCGGAATCCCAGGGGTGACAGGTGCAGGCCATCTCTGGCAAAGCATTGTGGTCTGTTGACCATGTCGTCCCAGGCAGACAGATACAGGATCCCCTTAGAATGATACCAGAAGCTTAGCCAATTGTTGAATTCAATCATTTTGTCCTTGTACTGCAGTATCATTCTGATGATGGCAGGATGCTACTAAGGGCTAGGGTCATATCTGCCTGGGCTACAAGATTGGAGAGCTCTTTCATGTCTCTTTTCATGTAGTCCAGGGAGGTACGTCTCAGGTCATTCACACCAACATGGACAATGACAGAGTCATATTTGCACTTGTTGTGGAGTGACCTGAGTGTGTGGGTTATGTGGTGGATCCTGACACCTGAGAGGCAGCTGAGAGTAACATTTTCCTTGTTTAGCATGGTGAGTGTGACATCAGTGTGCCTGACTATAGAGTCACCTATGACTAGTGTGTTGGGTACATTGTTTTGCCTTATGGGCTGTGGTTGAGTGGCACACTGAGTCTGTGAGCTATGTGTCATTTGGGTTGTGTTGAGGGGTGGAGGTTGCTTGTGTTTCTGCTTTGGAGGTCTCTGTTGCTTGAGCAGATTATTATTTAGAGCCTCTGCAAATGTTTTTGTATTTCTATGTGTGGATTTTGGTGGTGTATGTTTAGTGGGACTATGTGATGAGTGTGGTGTGGTGCAAGTGTTTACTTTCTCCTCTTGACTATCAAGTTCAGTCTTGGTTGGAGAGAGCTTTACCTCCAGTTTGGCTAGATAAGTGCATCTCTCACAGGTTGTAGTGTTGGATGGTAAGAGGAGAGGGTTGTCTGTGTACATGAGGCAATTGCTACATTGCCCCAATATGCCCAGATACATCAGATAGACAGGAGAGAACACTGGGAGCTGACCCTTGGACATGCCTGAATAAAAAAACTATTTTCCTCTAGACAAGTGAGGAAAGTGAGTACAAAAGCTGTTTTCCTCTAAGCAAGTGAGAAAAGTAAGTCACAAACTATTTTCCTCTAGGTAATGAGGAAGGTTGAGTGTTGTAGTAATTTGTAGCTTATTTTGTGCTTGCAACATGTTATGAACAAGTGCTGAGCACGAATAAGTAAATTCAAGTGCTAAAACTAAGAATCTGTATCTGAACTGGACTAGTTACAGGAAAGAAACAAGTGCAAATGCAGGATTTTAAATCAGAAAGTTGAGAAAGATGGAAAAATTGTCCAAACAGACAATAACTACATTTTCTGGGCCAGAAACCACTCCTTATGTGGTAGATAGGCTACCTAGTGCTTACCACTCCCACTGATAAGCTAGCAGGCTTCCCTCCAACACAAAAGGGCTTGGGGGGCTCAGGAGCTTACAAACAGTCCTGGATACAGCAAATCTGTATCTGGACTAGACTAGTTACAGGAAAGGCAGGGAACAAGTCTACATTTTTTTTTTGTTACAGCTATGCAGAACACAGGGAGATTCTAGCAAAGTTTTTTTTTTTTTTTGTAAAGGAAAGGGAGAGAGGAGAAACAGAAGATAATTCAAGGTTAGGAAACTAAGTGGGTTGGCCTTCTCAAATGTTCTCTCTGTATTAAGTAGAATGAACTAATGACACTAGACAGGGAGGAGTGTCCCAGATCAAATTTACACTAGGGGTGGGAAACTGGAGGGTGGGGAACAATACTACAGCTATTAACCTACACTCTTTTAGATAGTAAATACTACAGAAATTTTTATCACAGCAGAAGAACAGCAGCGAGCCACAAAATTAAAGTTTTTAAACAGATAAAGGAGCAAGGAGACTCTGCAGAATATTTTTAACTGCAAACAAATCAGTTATATGATACACTCCTTGGCAGGAAATCAGAACAAACAAAAAGGTGTTTAACAAGTAGAGAAAATTTCCCCTTAATACCTTTCACTCAGTGAAACTAGCTAAAAAGCTTTACAAACAGTGTGACAGTAAAAACCTTATTTATCAGGCCCTGTAAGGCAGACAATTTTAGTTTAACTGTGCAGATTAGTTAATAGCAATAAAATACAGTAAAAAGTATGCAGCAGGCAATAAAAAGTGCTATATGTAAATTTCTAGAAGCAATAAATAGTAAAAATAAGCAAAAAAAAAAAAAAAACAGGATAGTTATCAATGATGTAATCCCTGGTGGCTAGTGGTCTCCCCATACCAGTAGTACAGCAATGGGTCCCTATCAAATGATAGAAAGCTCATTTGATAGAAACTCATTTACTGACACCATAAGATAGAAAGCTCAAAACACTGAAAACTCATGTGACTGAAAGTCAAAACACTGAAAATGCTATATGCCCTTTCCCCCACAGTAGTGCGATCCTGGAATTAGTATATATAGTTGGAGGTTGTGGGGGGCACAGCCCCCCATAATGGGGGGTGTGGGGGTGTAGCCCCCACATACTTCATACATTTTAAACCCTACACATGGATACTTATATCTACAATGAATAACTGTTTGGAGACAACAATATTTACATAAACTATGTGGGGGGCTACACCCCCCACTCCCCATTGTGGGAGGCTATGCCCCCCTCACACCCCCTAACTATATATACTAACTCCAGGATCGTACTACCATGGGGAAAGGGGCATATAGCATTTTCAGTGTTTTGAGTTTCAGTCTAATGAGTTTTCAGTGCTTTGAGCTTTCTATCTTATGGTGTCAGTAAATGAGTTTCTATCAAATGAGCTTTCTATAATTTGATAGGGACCCGTACAGCAATCCCTGGTGGTTAGTGGCCCCCCCCAATCCTCAGAGTACATTAATTTATGGTGGCTAGTGGTCTCCAGTCCACATAGTACATTAATTCCTGATAGTTAGTGGTTCCCCAACCAAATGTTGTAGATTATGCTAGTTAGTCTAAGGATGTGTGGAGGTATGACAGCCACCTCAACACCCATCCACACACACACACAAACACATACATAAACACACACACACACACACACACACACACACACACACACACACACACACACACACCACATACACTCACAAATGCATCCCCTCACATGTATTCATTCACACACCTCCCGACCCTACCTTACCACTAAAATCTCCAGTATGTATCTATTCTGTGATAGCTAAATACAGCCATTTGGTCATGTTCACTACTGCAGTGTGGAAGGGATGGGAATTGTAATATACACAACTGAGTGAAACTGTAAATTATTCAGCTCATAGATGCCTTGCAGGGAGCAGCCATGGGGAAGGGAGAGCACATGACAAATTAGCATATTCTTCCCCCTCAGACTGCTTCATTTGCATGTAGCACAGCCTCAGACACAGCCCAACGAGTTGCTGCATGTCTTCATGCTAGAGCATTGTGTTGGGGCTGTCACTGAATTTTTAATGGTTACTGCAAGCAGTGCACCTCATGTATACCTCATGGTAACCTTTCATGAATCACCATCCAACGGATTTCTTATTCTCTGAAAAGCTCCTGCACTACCCAGGATTTATCTTCTGGCACATTGCTTCAGTCTGATCAATCTCAGACCTCCCTTATCACTACAATTGGAAATTTGTTATCAAAAAGGGTTTGGTTTCATATCATTTGTTTCCTATCTTACATCCCTTTAAATATGTTCAGCTGATCATCTGTCTTTCTTGCAATCTGCTATATCTCTGCGAGACACTTTATTTTTTCTTAGCATCATCACATCTATTATTTACTCTATTTCTGAATTCCCAAACCTGCTAAACCATATATATATATATATATATATATATATATATATATATATATCTCTGCTGAGAAAGGGCACACGCTCAGACAGTCTAACCAGTCAACACATGTCAAATAAATAAATAAAATATACATTAATTCCTTATATATAATTTATGGCTCCTGTCTTAGTTTTGTTTGCAATCTAAACAGCATAACAGCATGTCTATATCTATCTATTTATGTATATTTATCTATATATCTATCTATTCCCATATATGCAGAAAAAGAAATCAAGATCTGTATATATATATATATATATATATATATATATATATATATATATATATATATATATATATATATATATGTGTGTGTGTGTGTGTGTGTGTGTGTGTGTGTGTGTGTGTGTGTGTGTGTATAAGGGTTTTAAGGGCTTACCTCTGCAATTTATGCTGACCCTTAAAATTTGGTAACCATCCATTTAGTTTGCATGTATATATCCTTTAATTTCATTGATAAAGGGACATCTTTTGTGTTCTCTACATGTATATATCTCAGTTGCCTTTATTCCCTTCAGTTGGATATGTTTGTGATTTAAATAGCATTATACTCTTGTCAATGTAACACTTGGTTGTTTAATTTGATTTACACTTTACATTTCTCTTGTCCATGTAATTTTTTTTGTTTTTCTCCTTGTGCCTCTATTGAAAAGCATTTTTATGCCAGTTTGACTTTCCCAGTAAACTAATGCAAATAAATAAATAAATAAATACATAAATATAAATAACACTTTAATGCTATTTTTAGTCTCACATATCAAATTATTAATTAGTGATAGGAGTATTTTGGTGTATTTTGATTGCTTAAGTCTTGATTTGGGTAGGCTGTATACTTCTTTTTCATTTCATTGCTTAGGGTCTGAGTGGTATTTATTAATTGCCATGCAAGCATGACAGTGAGAAATAGTTAAATATAGCCAAGGTGCCAACACTTTTTCACCACTTTGACTGTACCATAGGTTCATAGGCTCATAGGTATTAACTGGGCTAATAACTCAGGGCTAAAAAATGCATTCTAGTACCTTTAGGTAAGTCAGCCACCCCGGGTAACTGTGTCATCAATAAGACACCCCTAAAAGTTGACTCACTAGTCAGGATCCTGGAACTCATGTAGATAGTAACCTAGCCTTGGATCAACGTGTCCAAGGTAGTAAGAAAATCCTTTTATGTTGCTCAACTTATACGTAACAGCATGGCATCTAGGTCCAGACAGGCCATCATACCATTTTACTTGGCCCTTATCAGACCCATCAGATTACAATCCCCCAATTGGCATGTACCTGACCAGACACATGCAGCAATTGGAGCATCCACAAAGGTTACTTACAAAAAGAATACAGGGAGGAAACAACATGTCCTATGCAAATCACCTCAAAAACCCTGTTTCTTTACTCTGCCTCATGCAGACTACTGAGAGATAGCCTTTAAATGGCATACAAGGCATCCCTAGACCCTGTTTTGGTGAACCCTTTGCACATCTCCAAAACAAACATCATCAGAACTACTAGATCAAAAGACCTAAATTTGCTTGTGACTTAAACAGAACATGGTAGAGAAACACATACATTTCTCAAATAATTCCCACTCTCTGGAACAGGCACCTTATCCATGTAAAGCAGAGTTCCTCCCTAACCCTATTTAAGTACAACCTGGAAAAATGCATGGGTATTCAGAAATTCAGTCCTGGTCTGGTACCTATAATTATGATTAACAGATGCAGTCAGTAAATTTGTGTGCCACATTTGGGTTGCACAGATAGGTGTATAGCGGCCATAGTGGCCATTAATGTAGTATACACCTATGACCCTATTTAGTTATAAGAGCTGCCTTAGTGATATACACCAGTCAGTGAGTTGGCAGTCCACACTCTCCCTATTCCTCCCTGGCAATACAGGTGTCCCACAGGGATCTAATTTAGGTACCCTCCTCTTTAGTATCCTTACTAACTTCCTCCACACATACCGTCAACATGCCACTCTCATAAAGTATGCTGATGACATCACATGACATGTTCATCCATCAGTATGACTCAACTGCAAAACATTACCCAAGAATCTTTCACAGCTACTGAGCAATGGTTGCATAACTCTCAACTAATGCTTACCCCCCCACACCAAAAAGAAATGCTACTCTTTCTTCCAAAATCTCTATCTTATGGAAAACAAATAAAATACATTCCCTTAATGACACTAATATTGAACTGGTCTCACACAATAACTTATTAGGTATGACAATAGATGACAACCTCAGATTCAGTTTGTATGTACAAGGTGACACAAAAACCATACCAAAAACTAGGTACACTTTACTGAGCCAAATACATCCTTACACCAACATCTAGAATCACCGTGGCCAGTACTAATCAACTGCCCTCTCTTCTCTATGATGCTTCCTTCCTCAGAGATCTCCAGACATCACTCACACAACAACTAGATCAATGTTATAATAAAGTAACAAAATTTGCAGCCAATAGCCATTTTAGCAGCCATCACTGTACAGTACTAAAGACCCAACTGCTTGAACTCTCTTATCTAAAACACAATTTCTTCCTACATGCAAATGTATCCATTACCCTACAGCCTTTCCAGGGGTAGTCATCTTTTCAAAGGATGCTATTATGTATTTCCTGGAAATTAGTTTTAGACCATTACTCTGGAACCATTTATTGGTTTGTGTCAGGCACTCTTGGAAGGTATTTGCATCTTTGGGGGGATTGTATGGCTGTGTCTAGTTTGCAACTGTCTGCAAACTTGGTCAGTCAGAGGCCCCTCATGTTGGCCTTTACTTCAGAGAAATAGATGCCAAAAAGGAGAAATTCTAGCACCAAGCCTTGAGGGATTCCAATAGTGACTCGTCTTTTTGTGGAGGTAGACTCCCCTATGATAGTTTATTGTGTCCTATATTTGAGCAAGCTGGTTAATCAGTGGGTAACATAGGGGCTATATTTAATTTTGTGAGTTTGTCTATCATTCTCAAGTGAGGTATTGTGTTGAATGCAATTGCCAGGTCATGGTAGTCAGTATGAACTGTTTTGTCCTTGTCTACAGATTTGGTGATTTTTTTTTTTTTTTTAAGAAGTTCACCATGTTGAGTAATCATGACTTGCCCTTGACAAAAGTAAGCTGGATTGGATCCAGTGTCTGAAGGTTTCTTATGACGTTGTTATTTGTACTGGATTTGCATATGAGGCTTCTCAGCTGTATGGGTCTGTAGTTACCTGGGCCTGTAGAGAGATGAGAACTACAGGCCTCCATTCACTTAGCATGAAGCCTATCTGAAAGCTACAGTTAAACAGTGATTCTAGTGGTCCTGATAGGCCATGTTTCATGATATTAAGGAGGCATCCTAGGATATTATTGGGGCCCATTGATGCAGTGTTCTTGGCCTTGAAGACTGTTTTGATGACTTGCTCGCAAGTGATAGTTGGGGTATTTATGACTGAGTGTATTTCCTGAAGGGTATCTAGGGGAAGAGAAAGGTAAAACTGGATCTAAATTGGTCAGACAGTATATTTGCTATATCTTTCCACTCAAAAAAGGTAGCTCCATTTACAATTAGTTTGGCAGATTGTTGTGTATTGCCTCTGAGGTTGCAGATATAGCAGAGGATTGCTAAGGGGAATAACAAGGCATTCTTCAGCTATGTCTACAGAATGCCAAGGACAATCATGAGGTATTCTGCAGACATAGCTGCAGAATGCCTTGTGATTGTCATTGGCCTTGGAGGCTAATTTTATGTAAACTTTTGCTTTGGTAGACTTGATTAGCCCTCTGAGCTGCTTATTTAGCTGGGCATTGCATGTCCTAATTTTTGCCATGATTTTCTTCATCTTGTTATGCAACTTATTGGTGATGGGATTCCACAAGGGTGGCTTTATTTTTGAGTTTGTCCTTTGCTTATTCCTGCTAAGTACAGCTGTCTCTGCAATGATTAATTTGATTGTGCACAATTTTCATGAATGGTTCTGTATAGGCAACAGTGTTCTCAGGGTTTTAAGGGGTGCATGAAATTTTGCAGGATGTCACTTAATAGTAGGAAGTTTGCCTTAGAATAATTCTTAAAATGTACATGGTTAGATGTGGTCCCAGGTTTTATTTTTATATCAAAGGAAACAGCTTTATGGACCAGGGCATTTTACTGGGTGGGTGCAATTTTCTCCCATGTTTGTCAAGACCAAATCAACCAACATGTTATCATTGAAGCTGATAAATTTATCAATCATTTGATCAGTATCCAAGGGCTAGATCAACCATTTCATACAGTTATAGTCCCAGCAGCAGGATGTCACGGCAGACTAAAGTACACAAAATAAAACTGGAAGTTTTTCTGATGGTTTTTATTGATGATTGTTGACTAATAATCAGAACCACCCAGCTCCCCCCAAAGGTGATTTGGGCAGTCTTAGAATGGTTGAAATTCTTGGTAACAGTGGTAGACTTACTAGGGATTATGCAGAAGACCCAATGATAAAAGTCCAAACAGTGTTTGAACTCACAGGGAGGTTTCTGTTGGAAGTGGTTGTGGATCAGGGTTCATCTCTGAGCCCACTCCTGTTAATAATAATGATGGACTATATCAACAAACAGGTTGGAAAGGAAAGATCAATTAAGCTGCAATACGATGGCAATGTAGCATTGCAAGCAAACTTAACAAGCATTTAGTGAATAACATGGGCATGGAAAGTAAACCTGAAGGCACATGGCATGAAGCTGAGTACAAGCAAGACGGTGGCTATGATGGAAAATGTAGAAATCAGAGGAAGCTAAAAATTGATATAGAAGGGAAAACACTGTAACAGATTAACAACTTCAGGTATCTAGGATATGTGATTGAAGAGAAAGGAAGTCTGAATGAGGAGATAAATGTTAGAAATACAGGTACTGCTACCAACTGGTAGGAAATATCAGGCGCAATATATGAGAAAAGAATGCCTAAAAAAACAAAAACATAAGCTGTAAAAATAGTGGTGTGACAGTGTTTCTGTACGGCATGGAAATGTGGTAAGTGAGGCAGAGCAACTGATGTAGCTTGAGGTAATGGTGAGGAAGTGACATGAGCAGAAGGCTGAAAAGTGTGAGACAGATAACAGAAATGAGGCTCTCAGAGAAGAAGCTAAAGTACCCACAATTGTAGAGAAGATTAAAGATAGCAGGTTCAGTGGTTTGGGTTGTGCAGGGACAGAACGATTTGGCAAAACATATGTTGAAGAGAAAGTAAGAAGACAGAAGGAGAGTGGCTTGATCAGCTAAGATCAGATAAGAGATGGACTGAATTAAAGAAGCAATCAAGTCAAAGAAGTTAAGAGAGGAGGCTGTGAACTGAGAGAGAGACAGTGAACACAACAACCATCCATCTTGTTTATAATGGGAAAAAGGGCATTTATGATGATGATGATGATGATGATCCAGGGGCACAAAGAAGATAAATCATTTGCCTAGCATCCCATACTCCATGTACAATGTTGATGCGATTCAAACTTCAGTGTCCAGGTTTGCAGCTCATTACTTGAGGCATTATTTTATGCTAATTCTTTCTCAAAGGGCTATAACAAACAATTTGTGTTAGCAGTTTACTGATATCAAAATGGTTCTGAGAAGCTCAAGCAGTAAGCTTAAACAGTTACAATGAAATAACCACACTTTGATGTCAGATAAAGCTAGAATAAGTGTATAATTACCTTATTTCTGACTATAGCTATTTGTCCTCTTCCAACCCTGTCAAACAGGTAAATTCACCCACGTAAAAGAAAAGCAAAAGGTTTCCTTCCTAAATGATATTCTTGTCATTCCATTGCTTCCTGGAACAGCAGTACAAATAATGCACAGCCACTAATATCAATTCTATATTATTAGAACATAATAACATTGGTTAACCATTTTTTCTTCAAGGTCTCATATTACTAATGCTAATAGGCGATACTCCCAAATTAAGTTTGGTTATATTATGAAATTTAATAGAAGGAACATCCAAGATTACAAATATTATTAAAAACAATCGGTGGATATTTATATCTTGTGCATATCTTGCTAAGATTATTGGATCTGAATTAAATTTTATATATGAAAAGGAAAAAAAATAAAACAAAGGTTATGTTATAAAGATATGACTTTTGGTTGGTCACAAATATTGGATAACAGGCATGGCACTAAGCCATGCAGTAATTCTCAATTTTGTGATATTATAAACATAAACAAATCACTTACATATTCTATTACTGAAAAGGATTTTGTCTTTAAAGCCTCAGCAACATGCTGCACTGAGAACATTCTATATTTTGCTAATTATGCAAAATGCCCAAATTTTCATATAGGTATAATTAAAAGAAAATATATGCTCACATTTTTCAGAAATACATAAATGTATTGAAAAGCATTTATATAAAAATAAATGTAGAGGTGATTCGTAGAATCTGTAATGTCCTAGGACATCTTCCATCACTCCCTTACTACATGTATCAGTGCAAATTAAATTAAATTTAGGTATAGATGTAAATTAAATTAATTGCCTTTCCCAACATTATCCATAAGCCTGCTTGTTCCTTTTTTCATATTGCAGTTCCTGTTTAATTTCTCTAAAAACTAACTTAAATTTCTCTAAATATTAAATCATTGTCATATAACTTTTACCTATTCTTAACTAATGATTTCATATTATGTTTAATTTGGTATAATGATTTAAACTTTTTTTTTTTTTTGTATTATTTTTAAAGATTGTAAAATTATTGTCCTTAAAATGTTTTTTTCTCCTTGGGCTTTTGCTGAAAATGAGTTCCTACCCAGTCAGACTTTTCCAGGTAATCAAATGTCAATAAAGAAATAAGTAAATAAATAAACTGGTATATGTCTTCAATACCAGAATACACACTTTTTTAAATATTTTTTTTTGTGATGAGCTATGCTAGGATATAATTAAAATGGCACATTTATCACAGATTATGCTTATGTATTCTGTTAATTTTTTTTCCCAAAAGCCTAGTTTGCAGAATAAGTGTTTTTCTCAAGTATGTCATCTCAGGAGTCTTATTTTAATTATTTTGTAGTAATGAAAACATATACTGATTGAAAACATGCATTTTCTGAGAACGAGGGGACTGCTACACTTTTAAGTGATAAATAATTCCAAATCTACATCCCTCTTTAAGTCTATGTAATATGTGTGATATGTTGCAAATTTACGCTCACTATATGCTGAAGATGCAGTTCTACACTTCTTTAACTGCTCTCCACAAAACTAATTTAAACTTCAAGCAAACTTCATGGACCTTGAAAATTGATTTTCTTCTAAAAGGCTGGTATTAAAAGCTAACACGACTAAACTTGGCTTGACTCTTATCAGAAAACTGTATAACAACTGAACTACATCCATGTAAAGTAAATGCTAAACTAATGTAATAAACAAAGTAGCAACCTTTTTAAAGTACATAGAGCAAAAGGATTACAGTAGATCAGAAGTGTGCCTTCTCCTAATATGTACAGTATATTGTGGACAAAACTACAAGAAAACAATGAATATCCTGTAGGGATGAAAATAAATCAGACCAAAGCCATATGCATACTTTTCAACTATCCCTAATTTTACAGAATATCCTGATTTTGCCACATGTTTTGCTCCGTTTCTCTTAAAAAAAATGATTGTTTTTCTGCTAAATCACTGAGAATTATTTTCAGTCAGTAATGCCATACCTTAGACTTTTCAACTTCATATTATTCAGAAAATGCCCATTGATACAGTATCTGTTGTTATAATAACCTTTGAAATGAATTAGAGTATTATTTAAGAATTTGTCCTCACATTATTTTTGACTTCGTTCGGAATTCTTGAGCAAAGAAGTTGTGAAATATGAGCAATCTCTCTATTGGCTACATTCTGTCGCATTCTATTCTGTCATGAACATACTCAGATTATAAAAAGGAAAGAAAAAACACTGCAGTTTTTTATTCATGATATGAACATGTTAATACAACTGCTTCTCAAATATAACATAAATATATTTGTATACCTAAGAGACATTAGTTGATCCATCCAGTGTAAGCTAAATGCTGATATCCTGTGCCTAAGGATGAGTACCTCAAAACATGGTATTCGTATGCCTTTCAGACTACAGAGCAACAAGTCTGAGAAAACAGACATTTTTAAACAAAATATTTATAATTATGAACTTGCAGATGTTGGCTACAATCCCATCGTGCAAATGCTTAGGTATCGGTAACAAATTGTATTAGCATTGCCATCCATATAGTTATTGTGAAATTGTCACTGATCCAGTAATATTAATCTGTTTTAAATGAATAAATTAACAAACAAATAAGTAAGCATGTAAATAAATAACTAAATACACGAATATGCATATACAGATGCACATACATACATAAATAAGATGCTTCTGCCAACTGTAATAAATGAGCAGTTGCGGAACAGGGCTATTCATTTGTGGACATATTTTCTACATCATGGTACTAATTACATAACAGCTACATTTAAGTAGCTTAGACATGTAATGCAACAGGCCTGCCCCATAATATTCAGCTTCTACATTAAGCCTGTGCATCTGCAGCTATTTATTGATAGCAGGTTGGTCTAAAATGAATCATCGTCAATGTTTCTTTGCTCAAAGCCTGAATCATGCTTTGAAAATAGTGAAGACATCAAGCACTTACAAAGATATGATCTGTGCTTTTCATATCGGTGGGAGAATCATACAGATCAGGTGCAATGTATAGGGTACTGTGGAGCAATACATTTTTGTAGGTAGTATGCGACTCATAAATAGCTGCTTAACATCAGTCAAGATTGCTCCACATACCTTAAAGTAGATTGGAGCAAAACACATGTGATATGCAATTTAAAAAGGGTAAGTAGAAACCCATGCCCACTCTGCCAGTAATATAAATATGTAAATCAAGCCATGGATTGCATAATGCCTGCACATTTCATTAAGAACATAAAAAGAGGTAGCAAAATGAATGGGGCAGTACTTACCATGCAGTTATGCATGATAATTATACAGACACACACACATACACACACACACACACACACACACACGCGCGCGCACACACACACACACACACACACACACACACACACACACACACACACACACACACACACGTGCGCGCGCACGTGAGCACACTCACACTCACTCTTTTCTGACATTTTTACTGGAAATGGACTACCAGGTATAACAGACATGGGAGTATTTGCACATATATCTGTGAACAGACATGGCATGCACAGTGATATAATCCCTGTCTTGTGACACAGTACATATCCCTCCATGTAATTTGGCACAGATCACCCTCTGGAAAGAAACTGTGCTGTATATGTTGCCAGACTCCTGTTTGGTAAGTATTTTTGTGCTAAGATGGGGCTTTGATCTTGAAGTGAATAGGAGCAGATTACTAAAAAGTGTGCAGTCTTACTCTGTATTGCCTACATGACAGCTATTGTACACACATGACTTGTCCAAGACTACATATCATAGCACTTGACACAAAATCATCTGCAGCACTCTATGTCATGGCTACAGCAGTATTTCCGTGGCCTACTTGTAATAGACTAGGTATCTGCGTCATCTGCATCCAGGATATTTGATGCAGTCATCATTTGCATGCAGAGGAATGTAAGGAAGAAAAAAGAGATCAGCAATATTCACATGAGTAGGCACTCTATGTGGCTGCAATTGACCTGAGATAGCAGTTTGTATATGCTGCCCTCATAATAACATTGTGGTTCCATGAGGACTACATGGGATGACATATGGCAATAGGATGATACATCATTCCATAAACTGACAGTTCACATCTAATACACATGTGTGATGCCCCTGCACTGGCCCAGTAATCAAGGAGCCTCAGTCCTCACCACTGGCAACAGTGAGGGATGTACATAAACTCAATAAATCCAACACAGTTACTTCAAAGTTCAAAATCACAGGAAATATTTTAAAACAACATTGGAGGACATCTAAACTAATCTTTACTATATTCCTGTCTATGTCTGAAAGAGATACTATGCCCTAGTTACTTACTATTTGCAAGTACAGATGATGATAAGTGGATGTTTCCAGGTCAGAGACACAATACAAAATGCCCAGTCTCTCTCTGAGACAGTTCTTAAATCATTATCAAATATTACTGCTGGGTTAATTTGGATGGCATCACTTTTTGTCACCTGACTTTAGTTCCCAAGCTAGACCAGAAACTAACAGAATTTTAATATCTCTATGTTAAAAATATATATCTCTCAGAAGTTTGCCCAGATCTTGGAAGTCATAAAATAATAAAACACTTTTACATTTTAGACCTAGTAATTACTTTTCTCCAAGACAATACAAAAAACTTCTAGATCTACACATCCTGTTTCCTTGCTGCATTGAAATTAACTTTTATGACACAATTGTAAAGTAATTAATTTCAACTTATTTTCTTGAAATTTTGTAAGTTAATCTTCTATGTTCTAGCAGGATATGCTGTGGTTACATTCTTGAAGATCAGTACATACCATACTGTTCTATATAAATAATATCAATATTCACAAATGACATAGAATGATTTATAAAATTCCAGATAGCTGTGCTGGCAGTGTCACATTTCTCTCCACCCCCAGAAAACTCAAGCTAGTTTTTCAAGTGACCTTTGATAAATGTTGCTTGAGAGGGTTAAGCCTATCTGGGAATACCTTACACCATTCCCTGTCTTGAGAGCCCATCCATCTTGGTATTGTTAACCCCATTGCAGTGCTGCACTGTCATATCATATGCTTGCAACCCTGGGCTCCACCTTAGTAACTTGGCATTTTGCTGGCTGGCTTGATATAGCCATGTTAAGGGATTGTTGTCTGCAACTACAGTGAATTTTCTTCCATACAGATAAGGCTAAAGTATCTGCAGTGCCCACACTATGGCTAAGCATTACTTTTATACAGCTGCATAGCATTCCTCCCTGGGTTGAAGCCTATGACTGATATATACCACTGGCTTATCTTCTCTGTCTGAGGAAACCTGGCTAAGTACAGCCCTCATCCCATGGTTTGAAGCATCCATCTGCACAACAATTTCTTTGTTGTAATTTGGACTAGCTAAGACAGGGTCCTCCCAAAGCTCCTTTAAGCTTCTGGAATGCCTGCTCACATGCTGTGGTCCACACTACCTTATCTGGCTTATTTTCCTTGTCAAGTCTGTGAGGGGAGCACCTATGGTACTATAACTGGGGACAAACTTTCTGTATTACCCTGTGGTCCCTAAGAATGTCCTCACCTGCTTTTTCATAACAAGGACATGCCATGCCTAAATATTTTCCACTCTGGCAGGTTCTGGCTTGATCTTACCACTCCCCACTTTATGTCACAGGTAGGAGACCACTGCCATACCCACCTGACATTTGCTGGGCTTAATGGTCAACCCTGCCCTCTGTAGTCTACCCACCACCTCCCTGACATGCTAAAAGTGCTCTTGCCAGGAATGGGTGTAGATGGCAATATCATCTAGGTAAGCAAGGGCAAAATTTCCTGTTCCTGCTAGGATATGATCTACCAGCCTCTATAAAGTCACTGGGACATTTTTCATCCCAAAGGGCTTCTTTGTGAACTCATACAAGCCAAAAGTAGTCATAAAGGCTGACCTCTCTCTAGCACTGGGAGTCAAGGTCACCTACCAGTAACCCTTTGTAAGATCAATAGTGGTAAGGTACTTAGCCCTACCCAGCTGCTCTAGGGCTTCATCCATTCTAGGCATGGGATAAGCATTTGACTCTGTGTGACTATTTGATTTCCTGTAGTCCACACAGAATCTGGTGGTGCCAGCCTTCTTTGGTATCAGCACCACTGGGGAGGCCCAGGAAAGGCTGGACTCCTGAATTACTCCTAGTTCCAACATTTCCTGTATCTCTTCCCTCAGAATCTGTTTGACTATCTCAGGCACCCTATAAGGGGCATGCTTAATAGGCCTTTGGGGTCTTGTATCCACATGGTGCTGCACCAGGTGGGCGCACCCTGGTTTCTTAGTGAGCATGCCCCCAAACCCCTGTAACACTGCTCAGATTTCTTGAACCTGGGTATGGGATAGCTGCTGGGACATTGCTATCCCTTCCAGTGAGGTGTCAGTCTAAGCCCCACTGAGGAGCTCAGTCACCAGAGCCCCCTGAGACTCCTCCTGCCATCCACTGCAAATACTCAGCACAGGGGCCTCCCTATCATGGTAAGGTTTCATCATGTTAACATGGCACAATTTCTGCCCCTGCTTCCTGCCTAGCAGTTCTACTATGTGCTAACATCAGTGACCTTTATTATCACCTTGTAGGGTCCCTCCTAAGCAGCCTGTAGCTTGTTGTGTCTGACAGGAATGAGAACCATTACCTGCTGCCCTGCAGCATACTCTCTAGCTTGAGCATTCCTGTCATACTAGACCTTTTTCTGCTGTTTGGCTTCTGCCAGGTTCTCCTGGGCCAAGCCCATGAGTTCCCTAAGCCTTGTCCTGAGGTTTAGGACATATGCCACAACAGACTGCTTGTGGGATTCACACCTACCCTCCCACTCATCTCGAATCAAATCTAGAGGTCTCCTCACCCTATGCCCATACAGCAATTCAAAGGGTGAAAAATATGTGGAATCCTGGGACACCTCTCTGTAAGCAAACAACAGATGGGGCAGATATTTGTCCCACTCCATCTTAAACTGGTCTGCAGATGCCTGTTAGCATGGACCTGAGTGTAGAGTTTAATCTCTCAACAAGATCATTAGTCTGGGGATGGTAGGGGGTGGTCTTTAAGTGCTTCACCCCACAGTACTTCCACAGACAAGCCAGCAGGTCTGACATGAAATTGGCACCTCTGTCAGTCAGTATTTCTTTTGGGAAACCTACCCTGCTGAAAATCTCTAACAAAGCATTTGCCACCTTTTCTTCCTCAATGGAGGACAGAGCCATTCCTCAGGGTATCTGGTAGCATAATCTACTACCACTAGGATATAATTTTTCCCTGTGGAACTTGGGGTACTCAAAAGCCCCACAATATCCATAGCTACCCTCTGAAATGGCTCCTCAAACACAGGCAAAGGCATCAAAGGAGCTTTAACCTTGTCTCCTGCCTTGCCTACCCTTTGGCACTGCTCACAGGTCCTGCAGTACTCTGTTACATCTCTGGAAGTCCTAAGCCAAAAGAGGTTCTGCACAATACATCTGTTTGTATGTTTTATGCCCATATGACCTGCAAAAGGAATGTCATAGGCTAATGCTGGAAGTGCCAAACAGTAGGCTCTGGGCACTACCAGCTGCTGTATTCTCTCACTTCTAGCCTAGTAACCTCCCTTGGGCTTTGTAATGTAGGGTCTGTGAGGTGAGCCTGTCTCAACTCTATCTTAGTAACCCTTCCCAGCTCCCCTTCCATAGGAAGCCTGGTATTCTCTGACAACGGTGTTTCACTGTCAGCCTGGGTACTACTACTACTCACCTCTGCCCTACAGTCACTGTGTCCAAGGGAACATCAGTACCCACAAGCAGCTGTGGCTCACCTTCAGTCTCACTATTACAGGGTATCTCCCTCCCTGAAGTAACCACCTCACCAGTCCTGATTGCAAGTATGCAGTCTGTGTAGGTCTCCACCAGGCTACCAGACCCGCATGCTTGTCTCCAAGCCTGACTACATGTAACTGCATGCAAACACAGTACTGCATTATCAAAATGATTCCATAACAGGACATCTCATCTGCAGGGATAGCCTCAAACACACCTTTTTGCTGGCTTCCTTTTCCACCTTTCCAGTCAAGGTGAACCCTAGCCAAAGGTATTTGCAGTGGGGTCCCTCCTAAAGCTGTGACTGGAGTTGACTGCCCAAGCACATAGTGCTCCTTTATAACCATTGCAGGCTTCACAATGGTTAGATCAGAGACTGTGTCCATCTTAATAGGGGCCTCTTTCCCCTCCACTAAGATTGGATATAACCTCTTGTGGTAGTTTGATACCCTTGTTGTCTCGAGACAATCTACTGTTGGCATTTTGTCATTCCTACTTACTGTCTCTCCCACCTTTTGTTCCCACCTTGCCTCCTTGGGCATATATATGCCACATGGCCCCACTGGTTGCATTTAAACATTTAATCCTTGGTCCTGGACATGTACCTGGACTAATGGCTTCCCCTGCTACTGGAATAATCTGTTGGGGCAGTCTGGGCTGCCCACCATGGATTCCCATAGACCCATGAGCAGCACTGGGTGTCCCTTTCCTGTGAGTGATGCCCTGCTTACTAGGTATAGGTCTCCCTTCTTCCTCAATTCATCTGTAGTAGTGCATTGTCTATCAGCTAACCAGATTCTCATGTCCTCAGGCAAAGTGCTAAGGGCTTGTTCCCTCACCAAAAGGTCTGCCAGCCCTTCAAAAGTGGTGACCTGCCATCCACTCACCCACCTATGAAAATAAGTGTTTAGTTTAGCAATATATTCACACACACTTTCATCTGCCTTGCGTCAATGCTCACGAACCCTTTTTCTATAAGCCTCAGGTGCTAACTTAAAGCTTTCTAAAAGACAGTTCTTACAACATTATAATTTAAACAATCAGTATCAGTTTTACCATGGAGTAAGGGGGTCAGGAACCATACCCAGAGCCCTTGGTCAACATTATACTGTTTACATACCCTTTCAAACATATGAATGGAAATATCAAAATTATCCCTCTCTGTAAATTGTGGAAGAAATTTACTGACTTTTGTTGCTTCTGGGGTTCGGTTACTCCCTTCCCCGTTACCTCCATGACTCTGGTGAAGAGTCAGCATATCCTTTTCTTGTTGCCTCTGCCTCTCATTCTCCTCAGCTTCCAGGTGTTGCAGTTTCTCATTTTTCTCAGTCTCAAGATGTCTCAGTTTCTAATTTTCCTCAACCTCTACACGTCTCAGACTCCCTGCTGCAGCTATTTCCAAACAATTGGCTTCCAGCTCAAGTCTCTTTAACTCCAGATGGATTTTTAAGTCCTTTGTGGAAAGATTGACCTGTCCATTTTCTGAGAGTTGTACATCTCCAAGGCCAGTCTGATTGTCCTCCTGGTTGCTATTCTGCAATGCAGCAGTGACTAAAGCTGCAATCATGTCTGCTTTAGTCATGTTGCCATGCACCAGTTCTTTAGCCTGGCACATCTCAGCCAACTGTCTCCTTGTCAGTTTGCCATACTCCTCTGCTGACATACTTGTCTGCTCTCTCTAACTATGCTAACAAAAAAAATTGTGATATGCACTCTGAATGTTCACTGTGTGGCTGACTGAGAGTACAAACACCTTCAGTGATGACTGTACACAGGCTACAGGAATTCAGTATCCACACAACTACAAGCCAATTAATATGTGATGTGGCTAGCCCACTTTCAACCAATTAATATGTGATGTGGATATTCCCACCACTGATAACCAATTAATATGTGATACCCCTGCACTGGCCCAGTAATCAAGGAGCCTCAATCCTCACAAGTACACACAAAGTAAGGTGCAATTTCCCTTAAGAGCACACAGAGATCACAGTCAGTCTGGGGCTGATTTCTCCCTCTTTCTCCAGATCCCCAATAAGACTCCCCACTGGCACAGCTATAGGGTTAAGATCTCAGCTGAGGGGCCAAGTCAAGACCTCCAGCACCCTCTCCCCAAACAGTGCTTCATGTCTCTGCCCAAGTAGCTGACACACACACACTGTGAGATTTGATATATATACAAACACACACACCTGGGGATGGCTGGCACAGGTTTACTAGCTATGCCCCCTTCTGCCCAGACTATAAGGTAGTTTCCACTGCCACCAACCCCTACTTATCAACTACTATAAGGACCTCACAAAGGGTGTCCAGTCCTACAGTCTAATGTTACTATTAATCCAAAAGGTAGTTTTGACCAAGCGTTAGGATATTTAGGAGTGGCCTGTACAGTGACACCAAATACATATGCAAGTACTCTAAAAGCTTAAATATGTCTCACAAATATCAGCCACAAAGATACATTTAAATATATTTAATAATAAATAATAAAAGCATAAGGCAATACTCAATAAATCCAACACAGTTACTTCAGAGGTCAAACTCACAGGAAATATTTTAAAACAACATTGCAGGACAGTCTAAAATAAATATAGAAAACAACTAAACTAATCTTTACTATATTCCTATCTGCATCTAAAAGAGATACTATGCCCTATTTACTTACTATTAGCAAGTGCAGATGTTGATGATGAGTTGATGTTTTCAGGTCTAAGACAAAATACAAAATGCCCAGTCTCTCTCTGAGACAATTGTTTAAATCAATATCAAATATTACTGCTGGGTTAGCTTGGATGACATCACATTTTGTCACTTGACTTTAGTTCCCAAGCTATACCAGAAACTAACAGAATTTTAACATCTCTGTGTGAAAAATACATATCTCTCAGAAGTTTGCTCGGATCTTGGAAGTCATAAAACAATAAAACACTTTTACAGTTCAGCCCTAGCAATTACTTTTTTCAAAGACAATACAAAAAACCTTCTAGCTCTAGACATCCTATCTCGTTGCTGCGTTGAAGCTAACTTTTATAACACAATCATAAAGCACTTAATTTCAACTTACTTTCTTGAAGTTTTGTAAGTTAATCTTCTGTGTTCCAGCAGGGTATGCTATGATTACATTCTTGAAGCTCAGTACCTAACATACAGTTCTGCATAAATCATATCAATATTCAGAAATGACATAGAATTATTTACAAAATTCCAGATAGCTGGGCTGGCAGTGTCACAACATGCAACAGTACCATGAATGCCTGTGTAAGACACCTGCTCTCACCACAGTGCTCACATCTGGTAAACGAAACACCTGTGCCAGATGCTATCCCATGAAATTATACTACACTAATATTGTTTTACTGTATAATGACTCAGGGCATACTAAGGTCAGTGTTCATTAGTAATAAACAACTATTTAGATTTAACAAGCACTTTTGATGCAATCCCAAAAAATGTAATTATCCAGGTTATAAATAAGTGAAAATTTTATTTATTGCATTGAATTAGAACACATTTAACAGACAGTGAATCCGGTGTACGAATTACAGGCAGACAGTCTAAATACTACTGCATTGATAATTGTGTTCCACAGCTTTGTTTTCCATCTTTATGACTTCACTGCCAACTGTAGACATAAGCTGGATATAAAAAATGCATATGGTTCAAAAATAGATTATATCATTAAAAAAGCAAGGGAAGAATTAAACATATTTGGATACTTTGCTAGAGTGTATAAATGCTAATTTCAACAAACACACACACACACACACGCACACACACACACACGAATATCCTGCTACATACATAGCCAAACAAGTATTTGTTCATATTTAAGATATACTTTATCCTAGAGTTGAGCAAGAACAGAAATAGATTTGGGCTAGGAAGTCTTTCAAAATGGTTTTAAAGTATTGGATGGATGATATTAACCTGATGGATACTGTTCCAGACCTTAGCATCATGGTATGAATACAGACCATACCCAGCAGAACTGAGAGGTTTGTGGACAGAGAGGAGTTTTTGGTCATTAGACTATAATGACCAAGTGGGAACATAGTTGTATAGAATGGTATATACTGCTGGACAAGCAGATGGATGCTAGATAATTTTATAGGTGGTAAGAAGATGTGTATATGTTATTTGATGGGGTAGTTCTAACCAATTTAGGCTTTTTAGTGCTATATAGTGGTAGGTTCTGAAAGGGGCATTTACTGTAAATTTATCAACTTTATTATAGCATTGCTTAAATTTTGCTTTTTGTGATGCCACATTAGGCAGAGCTCCTCTCTAACACTTTTCAAGAGAAACCTTGACGAGTGGATGGGAAACAGAAAGTTTACTCCAGAGATCACTTCAATGGCTCTGCTGGACAGAGGCACAAGGAACTAATCTAAGGGGGTGGCAAAAGCCAACACATTCCAGCTAGGCTTATAAATGCCTTCGGGCAGATAGCCTAGTACCTACCTATGAACCTATGTGTGATATGCACAAATATGACAGAGAGGAAAATATGTTGGAAGTCATGAAGAATATGCCTCGATTATCATGCTTATTATGATAGGAGAGTTTAACTGCAATTTAAGGAAGGAGAAGGGAAAGCAAAACCAGATGTGAAAGTAGTGAAGGAAGTTATAAAATGTGGGGGACTACAGGGAGGAAAAAATGAGAATGTAACTACCAAAAAAGAATAAACAGAGTTAGATTATGTAGTATATAGACTAACTGAATGGAAGAAATAGAACGAAGTGAGGAAATGGCTGGGTTTTCTGACCAGAGCTGTGTGGGCAATAATATGTGAGAATAAAGTGATAATAAAAAAGAAAAGGAATACAATGTTAATGGGTGACATCAGTAAAACAAAACAAATGACGCTGGTGAGTAAGGAACTACAGGAAGAGCAGATGACAAAGGCAGAATTTTATGAAAACTGGTCTACATGATGGGTCGTGTTCAAAGAAAAGTATAAGAAAACAGAAAAAAAGGACATAAAGAAATAATGTAAGAGCTTCAAGTAGAACTTGAGAAAAAAGGAAACCTACTGAGAGATGGAAAGATACACGCATTGACAAAAACAGAGAGAAAGTTCAAATCTTTTATTTAGGTAAGGTTTTTCTTAACTCATTAACACCTAAGTGGTGTGGAATGTTATGCAACTTACTGCCCACACACATCTTTGCATTTCAGAGCATTTTCTGAAAAATTAACTTAAAAAGGATAATATAATCATGGCTTTTCTATTGTGGCACATCTCAGATTAACAGTCTTAAGTGTCATTTTATTAATAAATCCTTGCTCTTTCTAATCCTGCCTATTATAAGCTGGTAAGATATTTAGTTAAAAAGACAGACTCAAGAAAGGTCTGGGCACCATAAGGAGCTATGGATGTTAACTGAAAGTATACTGAAAAACTGCTCTAGGCTTGAATGAGTGTCACCTTATTTAGGAAAACAAGTGAGAATAAAAGAAGGAGGGATGGATGTATTATTGGATGAAGAGGGTGGTTTAAGATGTAAACAAATTAAATAATGGAGGTAGTGAAACAGTTTGCAGGAAAAATGTATGAAAAGGAAGACATTTTGATAAAGGAATGGTGCATTAAAATATCTGAAGGTACTAAGGCAGAAATAGAAAAGGAGATTACTATGGAAGAAATGCAAGAAGTAATAAAATAAGAAAGAGAAGAGTCAGCACAAGGATTAGATTAATCTAACTATGAGTTCTATAAGCAAATGGAGTGTGATGCATTTCTTCTGAAAAATATTAAATAATGGTTAGAGAAAAGGATAGTGCAGGAAGAAATATGGAGTGGGGTGATAACATTTATATGGAAAAAAGATGAAAGGGAAGGTATAAGAAACTGAAGACCTATAACTTTAGGGAATAATGATTTTGCAATATTTATGAGAATAATACAAAAAAAGAATGCAAAACCATATTGACTGAAGTAATAAGAAATGGTGTGTTTAGTCTAAAATAGAGAGAGGGAAAATGTTAATAATAGTAAAAGAAATAATAAGCATGATTTAGACAGATGAAGTGATGTAAGCTTGGCTATGTATGATGCAGAGAAGGCATTTGATAAGATACATCATGAAATGATGCAGGACATTTGTGAGCCATATGGAATAAGTAAGAAAGAAGAAGTATCCCTTAACTATATGCATTTTTGTTCTTACAATGAATGCAGTTATTAAAACTTTTATGTCAGAATGGACAAAGTATATTTGAAGATTCCACTATGGAACACAAACATCCTGAAAGTTATCACTTCAAAAGAATGAAAAAAAAGTCTGAAACCTGAGAGAGCAAAAAGCTCCATTTTTTTTGGAAGTGCAAGCCTCATGCACCCCCCCCCCAATGTGGGGGACAAGCCCCATAGATTCCAGCAAATATATACATATATATATATGTGTGTGTGTGTGTGTGTGTGTGTGTGTGTGTGTGTGTGTGTGTGTGTGTGTGTGTGTGTATGTATACCAACACTGAGGTTGCACCAACTCAAAGAATGGAGAAATCTCCCTAAAAAGTGAATCATTGCAGCTGCACAATTAGAAATCATTCCAGCAATGATTTTCTATAGAGGAAAATATTTGCCCTTACACTGTTCAACTTCTTTTTTTTTCCTGAGAGCTACTAAAGTTTGAGGAATTTCTCATCTAGATAGTATAGGCAAATCATCCTGGAAGGTGGACAAGGAAACTGCGACACTGATATGTCTGTCTAATTCAGATGATTTGGTTACTGTAGCAGAAAAATAGATGATGGATGAATGAAAGCGTTTTAAAAACGTGGGGTTAAGATTGAATAAACGAAAAAGTAAGGGGTTGGGTACAATAAAGAAAATTAGTGGATTTATCATAAAAGAAGGAACTCAATATATTGGTGTGAAGTTTGAGAATACTAAACTGTACTGAAGCAATCAAAAGTGAAATTGTAAGAAATAAAATAAATTACTTGTATGGTGGAAAAGTTAAATGCAACATACTGGGGAAATGCGATTATGTTGGGGTACTTTATATGTTTCCAGAAAGATGGAAAAAGAATTGCTAGAATGGTTTTCAGTTGTATATGGAATTCAAGACTGAATCCTAATAAAAGAGGAAAAATATATGATAAAAAAGAAGAAGGAGGTTAGGTATGTAAATCTTATTTTTTAGCATCAATATGCATGCTTTGGGTTATTAATGGTATCAAAAACAGGGATTATAAAAGGATGGGAAATTTGTTATGTGAGTAGTATGCACAGATGTGGAAACAAGTAAAAGGGAAAAGGAGGGATAAAAAGAGATTATGGAATGAAATGAATATTTAAAAAAATATGAATGCATTTAAATTAAAATTTATGAATGCTGCGAGAAAGGGAATGAATGTTTAGAAAAACTCTTGCAAAATTGTTTATCCATGGCTTGATTTATTAGATGATGTTAGGAAATGCAAAAAAGCAAAGAAGGAAATAGTTTGAATGTGTTAATGATGCTGGGGACTATATATATGGTGAATTTTTTAAACAACTTACATGTTAAGGAGAATATGAAATCTAAAGCAAAAGAAGACAGAAGGTGCTATGTTTGCTACATAGAGCAAGTTGTGAAACATTGCTTTATACAATGTAAAATGAATATGTCTTTTTGGGAAAAGTTTAAAAATGTATATAGTTAGGAAGATTTCAAGGAAATGAATATGGAAATGATATTGCATGATAAATATGAAAAAGAAAAGATGGAGGAAACTGATACATGGGATAAAATATTATTTGTTGCAGGTTGGTTATTACGGAAATGAAGGTGTGAAGGACTACTGTATAACAAAAATAGAAGGGATAAAGAGGTTTAAGATGTATTTACAGAAATAAGAAAATGGTTCTGGAAAAAGCAATGGGGAGGATAGATGAATATTAAGAAAATGGGAATGTAAGAAGTATGTACAAAAATGTGTTGATTTACTGATAAAAAAATAATTATTATGTGAATAAGATTGGTATGTTGTTGCAAAAATATGTAAATAATATTTATATAAATAAAGTGAAAACCATATGCTTATTGGCTATCAATACCCCTAGAGACCATACGATCACTACAGAGATAAAGCATCCCACCTTCAGCCATGCCCATAAAAATGGGAACAACTCAGCCCCTTGCTCATTCTTTCAGCATACCAACCCCAGGCACCCCAGCCTTAGATCAAGACAATACTACAAACTCTTACATAAACTTCTGAGGCTTATTACTAAGTACAACCCCAGCCTTATACTCGGTGGTGACATTCACCCTAACCACGGCCCATCCATCTCTGATAAATACACCTCCTCCAATTGTTACCTAAGCTATCAAACTAGAATCAGTAGACCAATAAACTCTCTCCTGGCCTGTCACCTCAATATTAGGAGCATTAATAATAAGGTACATGAACTGCATGCTCTTCTGGCTGTCCACTCCCCTGAAATACTATGTCTATCAGAGACCTGGTTAAAACCTCACACAACTGATAATGAGGTGTTACCTCCTGGGTATAATATACACAGGGTGGACCGTGTTTCCAGGAAGGGTGGTGGGGTAGCTATACTTTACAAATCTGGGTTAAATGTGACCAGAATTGTTAACCAACCACCTGAGATCAACAACTCTGAGATTCTTGCCACAAGATTACAGCTTAACAAAAATAAATGCATTAACATCATCTGCATGTATATCCCCCCAGGCAACAATATAGAACAACTAGAAGTCACCCTCCACTGGCTATCATGTCACTACCCCCAAGAAACTCTACTGCTTGGTGACTTTAACATAGACTGGAGCACCTGTTCCTCACAATCCCCCTCTACCCATATTAACCTGCATGCTTTCACACAAACCATAACTACCACAACCAGGCTACGTAAACCCATCCAAAAAGAAACCATACTCAACTGGGTTTTTGTAAATAGCAACCCCCAACAGTACACTGTGGTTACCCTTCCCGGTGACCTAAGTGACCACCTCATCACTTATGTCATTAAGCAAAAAGCCATTATCCCACAAATTCCCTTAATCAGGAAAGTCAGAAACAATAAAGACTTTCACCCTGCCAAATTCCAACAGGAACTTATCTCCTGTAATTGGTCTATGCTAAAACACCTTTCCCTGGAGGAGGCGGTTGCATATTTCAACAATATAGTTCTTGAAATCCTATATCTGCATGCTCCTGCCCACTCAAAGTGAACAAAAGCTAAAACTGCACCATGGCTTACTAAAGAAACCAGACAAAAAAGCAATAGCAGAAACAAATTATAGGCCCTATGGCGCTCAGCTAGATCCCCATGATCATGTTAAATATAGACAAGCTAGGAATGAAACTAAAAAATCCATTCTAACAGACAAAAAACAATACTATCATAATTTACAGACAGTTAACTGGAGTAATTCTCACAAGTTCTGGGCAGGTCTGAACAATCTACTTCACCCTGGAAAAACATCCACCCCCCCATCCCCACTGCTACCACTGATAAATCTCTTCAGGATGTCTCAGACTGCTTTAACCATTCCTTTACTGAAACAATACAAACCCTAGCTAGCCAACTACCTCCTAGCTCCCCCAGCCCTGATAATACCACCCCTCTAAACCAACCCTCATTTAGCCTCGAACCAGTGCCCACATCACTCGTTTGCTCTCTCCTCAAAAAATGAAAACCCACCACACTTGCTGCTGACCAACTCCCCACCGAGTACCTCCAAAAATCAGCTGATGCCATTGCCTATCCTATATCGATTCTAATTAATCAAACCATAACAGAGGCAAAAATTCCCACCTTATGGAAAACAGCTTATGTAATCCATTACATAAAGAAAGATCCTCCATGGATTTCTCCAACTATAGACCAATTGCTATACTTTCCCCACTGGCAAAAATAATGGAAAAATGTGTACACAAACAACTCATGCACCACCTAATCCAAATTCACCTCATGGCCGATACCCAACATGGATTCTGACCACACCACAGCACAACCTTGGCCCTCCTACCTTTCACCAATACCATAAACAACTGTAACAACAATTATATCTCTTCACCCCTCTTCAAGGATCTCTCTAAGGCATTCGATATGGTCGATCACCAACTTTTGTTACACACCCTGAAAACCTTCTATCTAGATTCCAAAGCCCTGCCGTGGTTTAAATCCTACCTCAATGGGAAGCAGCAGGCTGTTCGCTGGAAAGACATGCTCTCTAACCTTCTACCAAACACCCTTGGAGTGCCATAAGGCTCAATATTAGGGCCTTTACTGTTTTCCATCTTTATTAATGACTTATACACTGTCATCCCAAATGTCAGCTGTATCCAGTACGCTGATGACTCCACCCTGATTTGCTTTTCTACATATCCTTTGGAACAGAGGTCTGCTACCCAGTCTACCTTTAATACCATAGAAAACTGGCTCTCTGAACGTCACCTGTTATTAAATCCCCCAAAAAATAAAATGCTGTTTTTCTCACCTACACAAAGGTCTGCTGCTTTTACCTTCAACATTAATGTGAAGGATGGCACTGTTATCTCCCTCGACCCCTCTACAAAACTACTAGGAGTCATTATTGATAATAACCTAAAATTTGACTTGCATGTCAATCAATTAATCAAGAACATCAATAAAAAACTAGGATTACCATATAGAATAAAAGCCTTCCTAACCCTTCCAGCCAGGATTGTTAAAGCCCGCACCCACCTAATCTCAACACTTTTATATGCCTCCCCCCTTTTCTCTAATCTAAACAAGTCGGTCCTAAATAGAGTCATCCTGTTACAATCACATTGCCAGGTTTGCCACTGACCTGCCATTTAGGACACACCACTGCATTAACCTCAAATGGCTTGGGTGGTTGGAACTTCCCAGTCTAATCCAATACAACTTTCTGACTATAGCTAAAAAAATTGTCTATAATCCAGATAATACACCATCCCTAAGGAATATTATCACCCCTCATAACAATCAGAGACTGCTTAGATCCTCAAACAAATTACTAATTCAAGCAATCAAAAATTAACAATACAGCTGGGGATGCCCTCTTTACAAACTCTGTAGGCAGAGTTTGGAATCTCCTTCCAGATGACATTACTTCGCTCTCCTCCCTTTGCCAATTTAAAACAAAACTCAGACAATATCTGACACTAAACTGGCTTTGTCACTGCAACAAGCCTGGTTAACCCTCCTCATAAATGTATATATTACTTTCTGCCTACTGTAAATGTATTCCCCTGACTTAAACCAGGGATAACTATACCTGTGAACTTGCCTATCTCACGTTTTTTCATGTATCCTCTGTAAATAACTTACCTGTAATTATGTCTACATTGGTATATTTTTGACTCTGACTACCTTGGAGCTTTTCTCCCTGGGCCTCTGCTGAAAATGGACATGTATCCAGTCAGACTATCCTGGTCAACAAATGTAAAATAAAATAAAATAATAAACTGTTTTTCTTTTCAATAGTTTCTGTGGGATCTTTTACATCCACTTGAGTTATCAATAACTAAAGCAGATAGGACCTCGGTTTAACAGTTCATCTAAAGGATGACACATTCACAAGTGCAGTACCCCCATTATGCTGTAGCACAATGTCAGCAGTCTTTCATCAAGTAGCAACTGGACTTTTATTCTTAAAAGTGATTATTGCGGTACAGCAGTGCAGTGTGCATATTTATGCAGCACAGTATGTCATTGGATGTATTGCATTATAAACTACCAGTGCTACTTCATATTGGAAATGCTAGGTAAACCCTTGCATGGTATCTGCTGTGAATTCCCGTGGGTAATATTGTACTAAGACGGGGTAAATTCACTCCTTTACCTATTTGAAATATGACTTGGCAGCCATACTCTCCACATTTCCTAAAGAAACTTGGGGACAGCCAGCCAAGTAGATTATAAAAGGACAGTGTGGTAGATATTTACTCTAACTCATGCACAATATTATGCTAAGGATTCCTTTAAACTACATAATACATTAATTCAACAACCCAAACAACTCAACAGGTCCAGTGGTTAAATAAGTAGCTCATACTAGTTCCACTTATTGAACAATAATTCACTTATCTGCACTAATTAGTTTCCTGAAATCTAAGAATACACTCCATGCAGGTTTATTTGTAGCATTTTATATTTCACAATTGTATTTTTAAAGAAGTACAATGGAGCATGGCTCTCCACAACTAAATACCCTAACACACAAAAGTCAGCAGGTAATACAAAACAGTTAAATGGGGAAATGAAAATCAACCAGCATGACACAATATGAAAGCTTAGATGAGGAAATAATATAGAAAGCCAAACAGTTGCAGAACAAAGCTTGGTTCATAAAACCAACAATGGATGCAATATGAAACAAACCAAGCAACGCTGATACTGAACAAGTGTTTAATAAAACAGAGCTTTCAGGTCAAACAAACCCTTCATCAGTGTATAAAATACTAATACATATTAACCATATTTATACTATCAAAATTCACACAATCATTAATTATTCAATTAAACAATCAAATCCTAATTAAGAAGAATAGTTTTAAAAGCACAGGTCTGTATTTCAAACACATTTATTTATATCTTAATACAGGTTTCAAAAAAACAGTCTGATTTAAACTCAGTGATACATCAGCACAAAGGAGTATTATCCATTGATATTCTTTCATCTCAAGCTTATTATTTAAATCCCCCCCCTCGTATATCCTTATATACTCTATATTGTACCCTAAAAGAGATTTTATGTGCATTATATATTGATATACTAGGCCAGGGAATTGGTATCAATCTTTCTTCTTATTTCTGAGTGGTGCTCAGTTATTACAGGTAGCCAGGTATATTATATTCATTGTAACACATGTTGTTAAGCCAGAAAATATATAATTCTTCCTAGTTATAGGGTGTTGAAAAGTATTATTTTTATTAATAGCATCACAACAGCTATAGTTGTAGCAGGTAAGGGTACCTGATTTAACTACTGTAACCCCACCATTCTTGACACACGTCTTTATAACATAACTTCTGTTTTAAGTTCTGACTATTTCTATATGAAAAACTAGGTTTCATACCTACTATGGGACATAACTCAGGTAAAGATGTTAATATACACCAGTTGTTATTAATAATTCTTCTTACCTCAGAAGTAGCTCTATTATATGATGTGAAAAACTGTAGCTTGCCTGTATCTAAATTTGTATCAATAATTACAGAAGATGCTTCCATTGTGTTCATAGAGAAATAAGGTTTTATATTATCTTCCCTGCAGCCCAGAACATACTCAATTTCCATATCCAGGGACTCATTGCTATAACCCCTCTCTATAAATTCATCCTTCAATTCCTGCATTTGTTTCTTACTTCTTCTATAGAAGTATTAAGTTTACTAATCCTGACGAACTGGGCTTTGATGACACTCTTAAACACATGTGGGGCATGCATACTGTTTTGATGAAGAAATTTATTTCTATGTGTGGGTTTTTTATAAACAGTGGTTTGAATTTCAGTCCCATCGAATGAAGTTCTCACATTCAGAAAGTTAATACTAATCTTTGAACATGTTATAGAGATATGTAAAAAGTCAGTGCTTTTATGCAAATAGTTTAAAAATACATCTAGTTCATCCCTACTGCCATGCCAAACAAAAAACAGATCATCTGCATATCTCTTAAAACAACTAATGTTCTGAGAGTATTGCTGTGGGCCATGATATATAAATTCAATCCCCCATTTATCCAGTACTAGACTGACATATGTGTTAGCAATGGGAGTACCCATTGCTATGCCAGATATTTGATGGTAAATTCTTTCATTAAAGACAAAATAATTATTATCTAGTACTAACTGAAGTAATTCACATATAGTTTCATTGAATCTGCCAGGATATGGTCCATTTTTTACTAGAAGTCCCCTTATGGCATCTATGCCATGACTATTAGGTATAACACTAAAATGTGACTGAATATCAAGAGTCACCACCAAGAACTTGTTTATAATACCATGGGATTTGTATGTCCTAAACCAACTAAAAAAGCTTTTCAAAAAACTAGCAGTATCACATATATACCTTTTTACATATGATAGTTGTTTAGACAAAAAATTCTGTAAATATACTGAAATGGCCTCTGTAGCCCAACCCTTCCCAGATATAATTGGTCTCATGGCGGGTTTTCCAAATTTTTGTGGACCTTTGGTAGCCCATAAAAAACAGGTAGTTTGGGATGTGCTAAAGTAAAATACTGATAGAGCTCTATGCTAATGTCATTCATCAACTGTAAATCATATATCATCATGTTAATAACACAGATGTATACACATCATTACTGTTTATACATTTAAAAGTGCTTACATCAGCTAAGAATGAAGACATACTATTAAAATACATTTGTTTATCCATAACAATAACAGCACCACCTTTGTCAGCTTCTTTTATAACTTTGGTATCATCCTGTATCAGTTTTTCAAAGAAGTACATTCATCAATAGTTAAATTAAACATCTTCGTGAAAGAACATTTATTATACACTTCTCTAATCTGCCTTTCACAAATGGTAGAGAAAGCAATAACCACAGGGTGGCTATTTGGTATAAAGACTCTAGAACATTTACATACATTACTTTGCAGTGTCTCTTGTTTAAATATAAGCTTTAAATCTAAATTGCAAGCAAAAAGCTTCAAATCTGTTAATATGGAACTTAAACCATCCACAGTACATGGAATGTATTTCAGTCCCTTATTTAGCAATGTTAAATCAGATATTGTAAGCTCTGTCTTAGATAAATTGTCAAAATTCACATTAACAGTACCTTTCCAAGAAATTATTTTTGAATTCTGAAGTTGCTTCAACTTCTTCCCTTTTTCCTTTGTATTGAACGACCTCTGGAATTTTCTTGTTTCTTCACCACAACCTGTTCTAGTAGCTTTGGGCGTACAACCATTTGTTCTGTTAAAAACACCTCAGTAGACTGAGAGCGCCTTATCACTTGTGGGCGTGTCTCCATTGCCGACATTGATGACGTTGATGGTGTTTCATTGGTTAAACCAGCCGTCAATACATTTTGTTGATGTTCATTGCAGTATGTTATTCTGTTGCATGGAATTTAAAGGCAAAGTGACATCTTCCAGTTCATCCAAACAATTAGTTTGCTTATTTGAGACAAAAGTGACATTCTTAGCAGTCTCAGAATTGCGTTTTATTTTCGGCCAAGCAAAAATATGGCCATTACTGTAAACATTAATGTCTCTGTTCAACTTATGCCTTTTAGCTTTCTCAAAGCTCTCATCCAGTTTAGAGAACTTTTCAAGTAATTTTTCATAGTCGGATACATATTTAGAGAATAAACTAGATGCATAAATATTATTCTCTAACTCATGTATCTCAGTATGTAGTTCTGCTTCAATCTTGACAAAAAAGTCATTCATGACCTTCATATATTCTAAACCAAACTGTGAGTTCATTTTTTGCCACTTCAGTAATAAGGCAGGATAAGGATTGGCATATGAAGGCATTTTCAAAACCCTTAAGCCACAAGGTACTATGCCCAACTCCAAATATGCCAAAAAGCTGTAACATTGCCACTGTAGTGCCTTTAATTTTCTTACTTTCTTCTCAAGAGTAACAAATTGATGTAGATAGTTACGTTCATCATTACTCTGTTGTGAAGGTTTAATTTGAGGAAAAACAATTCTTTTTGTACAGTCCAGAAGTGGATTAGAAGACATAACCAGGATATCTTGTAGTTTGTGACTCATTTTCAGGCTGTGTTGTAGAATTAAAGCGTCTCTGCATCTGGGTGATAGTACAAATCTCAGAAAAGCCAAACAACTGCAGATCAAAGCTTAGTTCATAAAATCAAACACTGGATGCAATATGAAACAAACCAAGCAACGCTAATACTGAGCAAGTGTTTAATAAAACAAAGCTTTCAGGTCAAACAAACCCTTCATCAGTGTATAAAATATTAACACATACAAACTATATTTTTCCTATCAAAAATCACACAGCCATTAATTATTCAATTAAACAATCAAATCCTAAATATGAACAATAGTTTTAAAAGTACAGGTCTCTATTTCAAACACATTTGCTTATATCTTAATACAGGTTTCAATGAAACAGTCTGATATAAACCCGGTGATACATCAGCACAAAGGCAGATTATCCATTAATATTATTTCATCCCAAGCTTATTATTTAAATCTCCCCCTCATATATCCTTATAAACTCTATCTATTACGCTAAAAGATTATTTATGTGCATTCCCATATATATTGATGTGCTTGGCCAGGGAATTAGAATCAATCTTTCTTCTTACTTCTGAGTGGTGCACAGTTATTCTTTCCTTCAGTTTTCGGGTTGATTTTCCAACATAAAATGCCTGACATCTATTACAGGTAGCCAAGTATATTATATTCATTGTAACACATGTTGCTGAATCAGAGGCTATATAGTTTTTCCTAGTTGTTGGATGTTGAAAAATATTATTTTTATTAATAACATCACAACAGCTGTAGTTGTAACAGGGAAGGGTACATGATTTAACTACTGTTAGCTCACCATTTTCGACACATGTCTTTATAACATAACTTCTGTTTTAAGTTCTGACTATTTCTATATGAAAAACTACTATGGGACAAAACTCAGGTATCTAAATGTAAAAATCAGTGCTGTTACGTTTCTCTATGACATGTTCAGAGGTTAGTATTAAATTTCTGGATGTGCGAGTTTCATTTGATGGGACTGAAATTCAAGCTACTGTTTATAAAAAACCCACACATAGGAATACATTTCTTCATCGAAGCAGTATGTATGCCTTACATGTGTTTAAGAGTGTCATCAAAGCCCAGTTCATCAGGATTAGTAGACTTAATACCTCTATAGAAGAATGTAAGAAACAAATGCAAGAATTTTAGGATGAATTTATAGAGATTGGCTATAGCAATGATTCCCTGTATATGATAATTTACTATATTCTGTAATTCTGTAATTTACTATGTATGGGAAGATAATATAAAACCTTATTTCTCTATGAACAAAATGGAAGCATCTTCAGTAATTATTGATACAAATTTAGATACAGGCAAGCTACGGTTTGTCACATCATATAATAGAGCTACTTCTGAGGTAAGACGAATTATTAATAACAACTGGTGTATATTAACATCTTTACCTGAGTTATGTCCCATAGTAGTTATGAAACCTAGTTTTTCATATAGAAATAGTCAGAACTTAAAACAGAAGTTATGTTATAAAGACATGTGTGTTAATAATGGTGGGCTAATAGTAATTAAATCAGGTACCCTTACCTGTTACAACTGTAGCTGTTGTGATGTTATTAATAAAAATAATACATTTCAACATCCAACAACTAGGAAGAACTATATATTCTCTGGCTCAACAACATGTGTTACAACAAATATAATATACCTGGCTACCTGTAATAACTGAGCACCACTCAGAAATAGGAAGAAAGATTGATGCTAATTCCCTGGCCAAGCACATCAATTTATATGGAAATGAACATAAATTCTCTTTTACGGTAATAGAGTATATAAGGATATACGAGGGGAGATTTAAATAATAAGCTTGAGATGAAAGAATATCAATGGATAATACGCATTTGTGCTGATGTATCACCAAGTTTAAATCAGACTGTTTCTTTGAAACCTCTATTAAGATATAAACAAATGTGTTTGAAATTGAGACCAGTGCTTTTAAAACTATTGTTCTTAATAAGGATTTGATTGTTTAATTGAATAATTAACGGCTGTGTGATTTTAATAATAATATTTTAAATATGGTTAGTATGTGCTAGTATTTTATACACTGATGAAGGGTTTGTTTGACCTGAAAGCTCTGTTTTATTAAACACCTGTTCAGGATCAGTGTTGCTTGGTTTGTTTCATATGACATCTGGTATTGGTTTTATGAACTAAGCTTTGTAATGCAACTGTTTGGCTTTTTTGAGAATTGTACTATCATCCAGACACAGAGATGCTTTAATTCTACAACACAGCCTGCAAATGAGTTCTAAACAACAAGAGATCCTGGTTGAGTCTTCTAATCCACTTCTGGACTGTACAAAAAGAACTGTTTTTCCTCAAATTAAACCTTCACAACAGAGTGATGATGAATGTAACTATCTGCATCAATTTGTTACTCTTGAGAAGAAGGTAAGGAAATTTAAGGCACTACAGTGGCAATGTTACAGCCTTTTGGCATATTTGGAGTTGGGCATATCACCTTGTGACTTAAGTTTTGAAAATGCCTTCATATGCCAATCTGTATCCTGCCTTATTAAGAAGTGGCAAGAAATTAACTTACAGCTTGGTTTAGAATATATGAAGCTTATGAATGACTTTTTTGTCAAGATTGAAGCAGAACTACAAACTGAGATACGTGAGTTAGAGAATAATATTTCTGTATCTAGTTGATTCTCTAAATATGTATCCAACTATGATAAATTGCTTGAAAAGTTCACTAAACTGGATGAAAGCTTTGAGAATGCTAAAAAACATAAGTTGAACAGAGACATTGTTGATTACAGTAATGGCCAGATTTTTGTCTGGCCAAAAATAAAATTAAATTCTGAGACTGCTAAGAATGTCACTTTTGTCTCAAATAAGCAAGCTAATCATTTAGGTGAACTGGATGCTGTCACTTTGCCTTTAAATTCCATGCAACAGAATAATATACAGCCTTATTGCAATGAACTTCAACAAAATGGATTGATGGCTGTTTTAACCAATGAAACGCCATCAACATCATCAACATCAGCAACGGAGACACGCTCACAAGTGATAAGGAACTCTCTGTCTACTGAGGCTTTTTTAACAGTACAAATGTTTGTACGCCAAAGCTACTAGAACAGGTTGTGGTGAAGAAACGCGAACGTTCCAGAGGTCGTTCAATACAAAGGAAAAGGGGAAGAAGTCGAAGCAAATTCAGAATTCAAAAATAATTTCCTTGAAGGGTACTGTTAATGTGAATTCTGTCATTAATTTATCTAAGACAGAGCTTACAATATATGATTTAATATTGCTAAATAAGGGACTGAAATTCATTCCCTGTGCTGTGGATGGTTTAAGTTCCGTATCAACATATTTGAAGCTTTTTGCTCGCAATTTAGATTTAACGCTTATATTTAAACAAGAGACACTGCAATGTAATGTATGTAAATGTTCTAGCTTCTTTATACCAAATTGCCACCCTGTGTATAATAAATGTTCTTTCATGAAGATGTTTAATTTGAACTATTGATGAATGTACTTCTTTAAAAAAAACTGATACAGGATGATAACATAGTTATAAAAGAAGCTGACAAAGGTGGTGCTGTTATTGTTATGGATAAACAAATGTATTTTAATAGTATGTCTTCATTCTTAGCTGATGTAAGCACTTTAAATGTGTAAGCAGTAATGATGTGTATAAATCTGTGAGTGTTATTAACACAATGATATATGATTTTCATTTGATAAATGACATTAGCTTAGAGCTCTATCAATATTTTACTCTAGCACATCCCAAATTACCTATTTTATATGGGCTACTGAAGGGCCACAAAAATGTGGACCCCCCCCCATCAGACCAATTGTATCTGGGATGGGTTGGCCTACAGAGCCCATTTCAGTATATTTACAGAATTTTTTTGTCTAAACAGCTATCATATGTAAAAAATATATATGTGATACAGCTGTTTTTTTGAAAAACTTTTCTAGTTGGTTTAAGACATACAAATCCCTTGGTATTATAAACAAGCTCTTGATGGTGACTCTTGATAGTCAGTCGCTTTTTACTATTATACCTAATACTCATGGCATAGATGCCATAAGGGGACTTCTAGTAAAAAATGGACCATATCCTGGCAGATTCAATGAAACTATATGTGAATTACTTCAGTTAGTACTAGATAATAATTATTTTGTCTTTAATGAAAGAATTTACCATCAAATATCTGGCATAGCAATGGGTACTCCCATTGCTAACACATATGTTAGTCTAGTACTGGATAAATGGGAGATTGAATTTATATATCATGGCCCACAGCAATACTCTCAGGACATTAGTTGTTTTAAGAGATATGCGGACGATTTGTTTTTTGTTTGGCATGGCAGTAGGGATGAACTAGATGTATTTTTAAACTATTTGCATAAAAGCACTGACTTTTTACATATCTCTATAACATGTTCAAAGATTAGTATTAACTTTCTGGATGTGAGAATTTCATTCGATGGGACTGAAATTCAACCTACTGTTTATAAAACACCCACACATAGGAATACATTTCTTCATCGAAGCAGTATGCATGCCCCACATGTGTTTAAGAGTGTCATCAAAGCCCAGTTCATCAGGAATAGTAGACTTAATACCTCTTCAGAAGAATGCAAGAAACAAATGCAGAAATTGAAGGATGAATTTATAGAGATTGGCTATAGCAATGAGTCCCTGGATATGATAATTGACTATGTTCTAGGCTGCGGGGAAGATAATATAAAACCTTATTTCTCTATGAACACAATGGAAGCATCTTCTGTAATTATTGATACAAATTTAGATACAGGCAAGCTACGGTTTGTCACATCATATAATAGAGCTACATCTGAGGTAAGAAGAATTATTGATAACAACTGGTGCATATTAATATCTTTACCTGAGTTATGTCCCATAGTAGGTATGAAACCTAGTTTTTCATATAGAAATTGTCAGAACATAAAACAGAAGTTATGTTATAAAGACATTTGTGTCAAGAATGGTGGGGTAACAGTAGTTAAATCAAGTGCCCTTACCTGTTACAACTGTAGCTGTTGTGACGTTATTAATAAAAATAATACGTTTCAACATCCAACAAGTAGGAAGAACAATATATTCTCTGTCTCAGCAACATGTGTTACAACAAATATAATATACCTGGCTACCTGTAATAACTGAGCACCACTCAGAAATAAGAAGAAAGATTGATACTAATTCCCTGGCTAAGCACATCAGTTTATATGGAAATGCACATAAATTCTCTTTTACGGTAATAGATAGAGTATATAAGGATATACGAGGGGGAGATTTAAATAATAAGCTTGAGATGAAGGAATATTAATGGATAATCTGCCTTTGTGCTGATGTATCACCAGGTTTAAATCAGACTGTTTCTTTGAAACCTGTATTAAATAAGCAAATGTGTTTGAAATAGAGACCAGTGCTTTTAAAACTATTGTTCTTAATTAAGATTTGATTTTTTAATTGAATAATTAATGGCTGTGTGATTTTTGATACTATAAATATGGTTAGTATGTGTTAGTATTTTATACACTGATGAAGGGTACTTTATCTAAGACAGAGCTGAAAGTTCTGTTTTATTAAACACCTGTTCGGTATCACCGTTGCTTGGTTTGTTTCATATTGCATCCAGAAATAATATTGAAAGCATGACCTTTTTTACATTAGTGATTAGTCACTGGTAAGAATTTATATAGTAATGTTATATATGATCCCTCTGCTGATTGCATTTACAAGGACTTCTGACAGATCAAAATCTGTTTGGAATATATCCTGAACAATCTGACAGGCAGCAATATATAACACAAAGGTCGGAATCATAATCAATATGCTCAGAGGCCAAATGCAGTAGGAAAATGCAGTATAACATTGCTATGATTCAGGTTTGAATAGGGTGGTACTATCATCTGTTAGCGATGTTTACTTCCAGGGTTGGGTTCTCTTGCTCATTTCTCAGTTGATGGGTCTTCTTTGTGTAGTCTATTTGTCTTCTCTGTGTCTGAAAGGCCTTCAAGTGGGTCTTCTGGTTTCCTTAAATATCTCAAAGACATAGAGGCAGGTGAGCTGGCAATTCTATGAACTGCTCATTGCTGTATAAATTATGTGTGTGGTGAATGTGCACATGTTTGTACGTATGTGTGTGTGTGTTTGTGTTTGTGTCTCTGTGTGTGTGTGTGTGTGTGTGTGTGTGTGTGTGTGTGTGTGTGTTTATGTCTGTATGTTGTGGGTGCACCATGTTATGAACTGGTATGCTGTTTAAGATTAGTTCCCCAGATTACACTGTTTGCTGATAAAAGATCCTGTTTCCCTGTGACCCTAAATAGGATAACTCAGGTATAGGAAAATAAATAAATGAATGAATGAATGAATCCAAAATAAGGAATATAGACAATATAAACCTACTTATACTATTGCCGTTCCAGTAAAATGATGTGTGTGTGTGTGTGTGTGTGTGTGTGTGTGTGTGTGTGTGTGTGTGTGTGTGTGTGTGTATGTGTGTGTTTCTGTACGTGTCCATGTGTGTGTGCATTTGTATGTGCGCATGCATGTGTGTTTATGTGTGTGTGTGTGTGTGTGTGTGTGTGTGTGTGTGTGTGTGTGTGTGTGTGTGTATGTACACATACATGCGCATACCTGTGTCCATAAATGAAGCTATTACACTAAATACTGGAGCTACTGCTCATATGTAGTGTTGTCTGCTCTCTGACTTGTGCTTTAAATTTTAAAGTGCACTACCCACAGCAGTGCTTTCCTGAATATATCAGAACCCGCTCATGGTCAAATAGGGCCCTAGGCAAGGTCATGGACTGGGGTCTCTCACAGTCATATCAATATCCATTTACTTGGCTGTTTCTCCTCACTTACCATAAAGCACTATTAAAACCTGTCAGTGTGCATACTATTTTATTTTTTTTACTTTTACAGTGGTCACAGAGATTTGTATTTAGTTTAAAACTTTTGTATCAAATTTTGCAGCAAAAACATTGAAAGCCATTTGCCAAACAAAACAAAAATCTCTGACACTGAAAATAGATTTAGCATTAAGGACATTAAACATCTCTTTCCTTGAAATTTGCAATTATTGAAAGTGCATCTGAGAAGTCATTAAACTACAAGACGTATGCTGGGATTCATATTCAAACTGCATATAATGAAGCGGGTTGATCATGCCTGCTCAACCTGGTCGACTTCTTTGAGTCAATCACCAGAGCTGTGGATGAAGGCAAGGTTGTTCATACAGCCTACCTTGATATGGCCAAGGTGTTTGATACCATTCCCCACTCAGGAATCATAGAAAAACTCACTAAGCTAGGCATCAACCCCTATATCACTAGGTGGGTTCCAAACTGGCTCACAGATAGAACCCACAGTGTGAAAGTAGCTGACTCCAAGTCACACTGCTGACCAGTCACGAGTGGAGTCCCACAGGGTTCAGTCGTGTGTCCTTTCCTGTTTGGAATCTACTTCTCTGAAGTCCAGGCCAATGTGAAGGAACTCTTGCTGCTAAAGTTCACAGACGATTGCAAGTTGGGAGCCATAATTAACTCCCCAAGTGATGCTGACATGTTACAGAAAGGACTCACTGAGACCAACGACTGGTGTCAGAACCATGGCCTTAAGCTCCTTGCCAAAAAATGTGTCATCATACCCTTTGGGAAAAACCCGGTTCCCATGAATTACCACATCAATGGTAGTCCACTAAACACAGAAAGTGTTATAAGAGATTTGGGAACACAGGTTAACAGCAACCTCTCTTTTGACCACCACATTGCCACTGTGGTCAGAAAGTCCTTCAATGTGGCACATCTCATTACTCAGAGTTTTGCATCCAGGAAGAAAGAGGTTATTGTCTCCCTCTACTCTTCCCTCATTAGGCCAATCATTGTGTACAATGCCCCATTTGGCATGTACCTCACTAGACACCTGCAACAACTGGAGAGGCCACAAAAGTACCTCACAAAAAGGATCCTAGGCCTTAAACACTTGTCCTATATGGACAGACTCAAAAAATACCAACTATTCTCTGACTCATATCGCCTACTTAGAGGCGATCTCTGCTTGACTTATGAAGCCATGTCTAACCTAGCTCTGTTAGAAATGCTACATCTAAAGAAATCCCAATCCCTCCACACTACATGTTCCAGAGACCTCAACCTCATTACTACAATCAACAGAACAAGCTGGAGAGACAGGTTCATAACCCAGAGACTGCCCATGCTGTGGAATAGACTCCCCATTCATGTCAGATAAGTGGATGGGAAATAGAAAATTCACCACAGGGATCACTCCAGTGGCTCTACTCGACAGAGGCATTGGGAACTAAGGTCAGGTGGCACAATGCCAGGGTAATCCTATGGGCTAGGCTTGTAAAGGCTCCAGGACCATTAGGCTAGTACACACCTATGAAGTAATTAGCAGCTATGTTTAGGGTGCTAGAAGTTGGAAAACAATGTGAATTGTCTTTGCTAAGTGACTTGGACAGTCCATTTGATGCAAATATCCCTTTTTAGAAGTAGCCTGGGAACATTCTCTGGTGAAGTGACTTGGTTAAATTCACACATTAGACAAAGGAAATCTGAGGAATCAAATCTGCACTACAGTAACCTGCTGATTAACATCTCATAGCCTTACTCATCTGCTATAAGTGCCAGACAAACTGTTGTGACCCATCACAGAGCTTTTCACATCCACATGCATGAAAAAAAACAAGTTAAATTAAAAATATATTCATTGCTAGAATATTGACATTAAATTCATAGACTTCATGCTGTCAAGTTTATTTACAACTAAAATAATAGACTGCCAACAGTCACCAAAAGAAAGGAACCAGCAATCGTACCCAAAGAAGATGGCTCAAATGATCAAGCTTGTGTTTAGTACAGTCAGTTCCTTCCTTTATATCATAAGTACTAGGATGCTAGATCCACGTATTTACACATACACACACACACACACACACACACACACACACACACACACACACACACACACACACACACACACACACACATGGATGCAATCAATTATAGCCTCTTGTAAGGCTGTGCATACTTCAGACGTTTGCTTTCCATCAAATGACTGAACATATACAAAAATAATGACCCGAAAATGTAATTCATCTTGCTTCTTTGAAAACCTTACAGTGCAGCTGTTGTGCTCCCAATGTCTCCCACCCTATAAGCTCAAGTATCAGTGACAACCACCTCAAATCAGGAACAGATTTTAAATATTTGTGTAATATACTTAAAAGTTGCTAATATACCAAGATTTGCATTAGTAAGCATTTTCTGAAGGGTATGAATTCTGAAGCTCATAAGTCTGTCATTATTTCATTACAGCATTCCCAACAATTTACCAGAAAGCTATGTCAATATGGAATGGACTACAAATGTGAAGGAAATCAGGGAAGTTGAAAAACGTATCTTCTGTGTGCACACACACACACACACACACACACACACACACACACACACACACACACACACACACACACACACACACACACACACACACACACACACACACACACACACACACACACACACACACACACACACACACACACACACACACACACACACACACAGATGTGATCACTAGTTACTGCTAATAGTGACTGCACACCTCAGATACATACTTGAGATCCATTTAATGAATAAGTACATAATAGCCTGAACTGTATCTCACCTCATTGCTTTCAGTGTCCTCTCTGACTTACTAGAAAATTAGGTAATTAATAGGGACAGTGCATAAATTTAAAGCAAAATTAGAGGTGCGTTGTAAAATCAGTGACAGATAAGAGGTGGATTACTACAATTCACTTAAAAAGTTAATAGAACAGCATGTTTTTCAGTGCCATGTATTTTCTGAACAATAGGAGTTATGAAATTTTAATAACTGTCATTTTTAACAAGCTGTAATCCTCAGTGACTTAACAAAAAAATGAAACATTTTAGTTGGAGAATGAAGGCTAAAATATGGGCAAAAGTCTGGTACATTCTGTAAAACCATGCAGACCCACACCTGCATACACATACACACACATACACACATGCGTGCGAACACACATGCATGCGCACAGACACACACGCACGCACGCACACACGCGCACACATGCACACACACACACACACACACACACACACACACACACACACACACACACACACACACACACACACATTGCAGTCTACAGCAATCATTGAAACATTTTCAGTATGGTGCTGGCTTTTTTAAAAAGGTTGTTATAGTGCAGGATTATCCACTAGTGGTCTGTTTTCACTGTGACAAGATTGAGGAAGTATTTCACTCACTGGCTGTACATTTGAGCCAGTGAAAGAAAAGAAATCTGATGTGCCATAGATCAAAAAGGAACAGCCAAATGAACGAGGTAACTGGGCTTGAGAGAAGTGGGTACAACAATTTATTTTCTTTTTTGTCGTATTTGGGGTTCCCAATTAACAATTGATCATAGGCAGCTGCCTGAACCATCTTGTTCTTGTTATAGCCCTCTCTTGTTATATATCATGATGTAGAATATGACACTTCCATGCTAACTCCTTCTCTGAGTGATATCATATGTAAAGTAAGTATGGCTATGCTTAAAACTATATTATATGACATAATTTATGGGCCAGTCCATCCTGTCTCCCTTTCTTAATTACTATATACTGCAGAGCAAATTATGGTACACTATAGTGACTGAAATTATACTCAAGCTGCAGATCATTTTGCTTGCTAGCTGTTTTAAAAGCTATACCATTCTTAATAAAACTGACAAAAGAATAATAAGAAGGGTCCAGGCGCATGGCACAGAAGGATAAAGCTCTTACTGTACTCAAGATGACCCATGTTTGACTATCAGCACAGGCAGCAGTGGAGGGATTAGATGGGGTGGGGCAGTTGGGAGTGAATAGCTGATGCCTAGATTCACTGCAGTAGCATAATTATGAGTCAGGTGAGCTTCACACTGCAGTTAGTATACCACTTGGTCAGGAGGTTGTCTATCGGTGAGTGCATGCATGCAACTCCCATAAAGTAGCAATTGCAGTGCTCACAAGGTTGCTGTATAGTGGGAAGTGGTTAAGAAACTATCATCCTCACTGGTCCAGTTGTGGGTCATCATTTTTAGCCTTTCAGAGGCTAAGGCAGGTTAGATTGAGCCAGAGAATGATGAAAGCAGCTGGTAGTAGCTGATGGCCAGTTACTGCTAGGGGAAGCAAAAAAGTAAAAAAATAAAAAAAGGATAAGAAGCCAGCAGAAAGATGTCCTTAAATTCACCGCTGCAATATTCTTAACTATATGGGATTCCCTGCCATGGAAGCCTGATGTCCGACCAATCTTTCAAAGATTTCTGAATTTAAAAGGTATGCCAAATGTCACCATATGCACACAGCATAATGTAGGGCAAAAAGATTTTTGAATGGGTTAAAAAACATGAAAAGGTCTACAGATGGGACTATTAAATGTAGTGCATGTTGTCAGTGTGCTTATATTTACTTTGGCACTGACATGACACTGGGTAACATGTTTAATACCAAACTTACTTTACATCTGGTAACTGTAACACTCAGGGTTTGGTGAACATTTCTAAATGTATCCATGCCCTGCATTTTACGTGGGTAAGACTGAAAGGTCTTACAAATATATATATATATATATATATATATATATATATATATATATATATATATCTATATGTGTATATATATATATATATTTATATATATATATATATATATATATATATATATATATATATATATATATATATATATATATGTATATACACACACACACACACACACACACACACACACACACACACACACACACACACATATATATATATATATATATATATATATATATATATATATATATGAACCCTATTATGATATAAAGAAAGGCAATTCTAAGAACACTGTCTATAGACATTCTTGTGTATGACCCAGTTTTCAGAAGTTTGAGTTTGGCATTTTGGAGAAGGTAAACCTGAGATGTGATGCTTGAGAGTCCACCCTGGCATACCAAAAGTTAGTCTGGCAACTTAGACTGAATGCAACAGAATACCCAGGGCTACATTTTAGGGTCTATATTACGTTATTGAATACTCACGTATTCAAAAACGTAATAGTCGACCCGTAAATGTCAAAAACGTCAAACGTCAAAAAAAAAAAAAACACCCAAGCAAACCATTTAAATGTGAGATCGCCATACAGTGCAGACAATGGAAAACTTCCATTTCCACACTGTACAAAGATCTCCATTGAAATGTTCGACGTTTGACATTTTCGACATTTACGGGTCGACTATTACATTTTCGAATACATGAGAATTCCATAATGTAATATAGACACAAATTTTAATGTTGGCATTGCCTCTATCTTAAAGTGACATTCGGCAAAATTATGAATTATATTGAAGGAATTTTTTAGGTGACTACTTTATATTTTAACGTTAATTAGTATTATTTATTATTATTTTTATAAACTTATTTTTCACATTATCTTTTGCTTAAACTGTTTATGTTTGAGTAAATTTTTCCTGTATCTTATATTATTGTTGTCTTTCGGCTTTTCTCGGTTATGGGTCACCACAGCGGAACTCCGGTCCGCTAATGATTGGCAGTAGATTTTCACGAATGCCGAGGTGCCAGCTTGACATTCAACCTTCAATGAAGGCATGCCCATTTACGCATGTCTTTCGAATGCCCACCCAACCTCGGGGAGAACATGCAGACTCCACACAGAAGGCACTCCCAGCACTCCAGCCGAGAATTGAATGGGAGAACCTCTTGCTGTGAGGCAACAACGCTACCGCTGCAACACCGCGGATTGTGTTTTTTTTTTTTTTTTTCCTGTATCTTATGTGAACCTTAAATCAACTTCACATCAATGACTGTTTACTTGGTCTTGGTAGATTTTTATATTAATTGTTTCTTATTCCTACAACTGAATGTATCTAATCATGTGACTCAACACAATGTACTAATTATCTATTTAAATACATTAGGCTTGCTTGCTCTGTTTGGTTCTGATGAGGTCTATGGTGGGACAAAGGTGCTTTGTTAAATGTATTTCTTCATTTTAGAGTGTTTGTATTACTTGTTTTTAATATATGCTGCTTTGTTTTGTGGATTGCTGCCATTCTGGATTGATTTCTGTCCTAGATCTGACGTTTCTGACATCCTGAGAAATAATCTGCATAGCATCTGTCTGATTCCTCAGGAGCATATTGCCATCTTCTCTACAATTCCACAGCCAGATAATCAGCCCTTGTAGTGCGTAGTCTACCTTTGTTACAGAAATGACATGTCAGCACTAGAAACTAATAATGTCAAAGAAGGAGAGCAGATGAACAGTATATTAAATGAGCTATACATTAATGTGGATGACAGCAGAATGATAACCCATAAAGGGGCACACATTTTTCATCTTTTTATCTGCTTCTGTTAGAATGGCTCATCTTGAGATTATTATCCACTGTAAAGGACCTTTTTTTAATTTCATTTGTTAAGCTGGTGAAACTTCTAGACAAAGTCTATTTTCAGGGTTACCCAGGAGCCTGGTCTGATTAACTGACTCATTCAGGCCTCACAAATGGAGGTGGAGGAAATCAAATGCTGTACCACACCATGAGGCTCATTAGCAGCTCATGGCCTTAATTACCCGTGTTAACTAGCATTAGTAAACGTATGAACTATCTGCACCAGTGTAGAAGTTATATTGCAAAAACATTACTAGCTATGTAGACACAAAATAAATACTTCAACATGCAATTTGCAGTATTTACAGGTAATGAAAGGAAGAACTGCAGTAACATTCTCATAATGGATTCAATAAGAAGGTTTTGCTGCATGCCAGACTCTGGAGCTATAAAATCAGATCAATATACAGTCAGCTTATACACAGTCCACATAATAAGAAATACTCAACAAGATACGTGATTGGTAGCTAACAGCTGCAATGCAGGGTGGCATAGTATTGCAGCAGCAGATAAGGCCTATCGTCTGTGATGAATACTGATGTAACAAAATATTCAAATCAACCAGCAATGGGATAAAGGCATAATATGGTGTGTGTGTGTGTGTGTGTGTGTGTGTGTGTGTGTGTGTGTGTGTGTGTGTGTGTATATATCTATATATATATATATATATATATATATATATATATATATATATATATGGATCTACTTCAGTAGATCGAACATTTTACAAGTTCGAACCAAATATGGCCGAGACCATATGTTCAAAGTTGTAATAGTTCAAACACTGAAGTAAAACAAGAAAAAACAAAAAAAAAATTAAACTGTTGTAGCAGGGGAGGCTACGCCCCCCTGCACCCCACACCCCCTTACTTAAATATACCAACTCCGAGATCGCACTACACTGCAGAAATGGGAAATCTTCCTATTCTGCTCTGTATGCGGATCTCAATTCAATCCGTTCAGACTTTTAAATGTTTGAGGTTATATTCGCAGCCATATTGTCTTTGAATATTTAAAAGCTCGATCTACCAAAGGAGACCCATATATATATATATATATATATATATATATATATATATATATATATATATATATATATATATATATATAAATCAAAACTTTATTAGACTTTGGTGGAAATAACTCACTGTCAGGAGACTCTGCAGCCTTACAATCATTTATTTATTTGAAAAAAAAAGAGTTTTGAGCACTTTCATTCATTATAAATAGTAGTCAAACTTCATCAGAAAACTGTTTTGATTTTATTGTTACAGTGGTTTAAATAATGCAGTGGAAGAAGAGACCCTCCCCTCCTAGTGGGGTTCTGAAACATTCACCTCTGCAGGTTGTGTATTGATGATATTTTTTTGAACTGCTCCGGTCTGGACCTAGGACTTGACAATTTCCTACACCAGCTAGAGAGGAGAATATAATTCTTAAAGTTCACTACCTTAGGAAGAGGCACTCAGGACCATTTCCTTGAACTGGACCTCTCTGTGGAAAATCAAGCCCACACTTTCCAATCCAATCTCCATCGAAAAGAAACCTTGCATAACCAGTACCTCGACTATAACATCCAATATCCCCACTTCATGAAAAGGAACTTAGTGAAACTTAGTGGCTAAGTCAAATCATCAGACAGGATGAAACTATACTCAAAGAATGTCAGCACCTGAAACAGTTTTCCATACCCACATATTGGAAGAGCAAATAGGGGCCATAGTAGCTTTCAGAGGTACCGAATCCCCCCTCCATTCTCAAGCACAGGTTCTCTCTCAAACCAAAGGATACAACCGACAAATAACTGCAATTCCCTGTCCTCATTTCCCTGGGCAGTTGCAGTATCAGAGATATCAGATATCATCACTAAAAACTGGTCCCTTGTCTCCAATGACACAGGACTCATAACCACCCTGGGCACTGTACCAATATTTAGCTGCAAAAAGACCAAGTCTCTAAAATCTACCTTTGAATTAGAGGCAAGATTTAAAAAACATAATCTCAGCACACCTATAGGGATGCAAAAATGTGGGCATTGCCACTGGTGTGATGCAGTTCTCCCCACCAGCAATCTGCACCTCCAAAATATCAACTTCACAATCTTCCAATGCTTATACCTTACAGTTTGCACCTAATGTGAGGGACACTGCATAGGTAAAACTACATGAATCCTTAGGACATGGATCAAGGAACACTGGCTAGTGATCCACACCCTCGACCACAAGAATGCCTTGGTCAAACAACTACACGCAAATAGCGATTGCAATTCTTTTAAATTTCTAAGCATGGAAAGCATCTCTGATCCCTTTAACAACACGAACAACCTACTAGAGATCTTCTTCTTCTTTCGGCTTTATCCCGGTTAGGGGTCGCCACAGCGGATCACCTGTCCGCACATTGAATGGCAGTGGAGTTTTACAGTGTCGAGTTGCCAGCCCAGCGCCCAACCTTCCACAGAAGGCACTGTCTTTGGAACCGAGCACCCGGAGGAAACCCACGACCACAGGGAGGACATGCAGACTGACAGAAGGCACCCCAGCCGAGGATCGAACCGGAGAACCTCTTGCTGTGAGGCGGCAATGCTAACCACTGCACCACCGTGGCCGCCCTAACAACCTACTAGAGATAAGAGAGTTAAAATGGCAGATGTTGCTTAAGGTGGACACAGCCCCCTGACTAAATGTGAATCTCAATATCAAATGTATTCTTACATTGCTAAGGTAAATCACCCACTACAATGTAACCACATGGGCCACTGCATTATTTAAACCACTGTAACAATAAAACCAAAACAGTTTTCTGATGAAGTTCGATTACTATCTACAATGAACGAAAGTGCTCAAAACTCAAACAAATAAATTATCTGAAGGCTGCAGAGTCTACTGGCAGTGAGTTCTTTCCACCAAAGTCTACAAAAGTTTTGATTTTTTATAAGTAAAGTGGTCTTTTCTTTTGCAGTAGTTTTTCGTATATATATGTATATATATATATATATATATATATATATATATATATATATATATATATATATTTTTTTTTTTTTTGACATCACCTATTTGAAATTAGTCATTTGTACATGTTTTTAACTGTGCATGGGACCAATAATTATGACTGCTAACACATTTCTTTACCTTAAAGATAGTAGTCACTGAGCCCACATTATATTGCATACTGACAAAGTGGAGAAAAGAAAATGACAGGTGATAAGTGACCTACATACCAGACTGCAAATATACCATATGAAGCTAAACAGATGTGAAATGTTATAAAGAAGCAACAAATTCAGGATTCCAAACTGATGAGTCATGGGAACTCAGGTGATACATGACTAAACATTTTCACAAATCAGTCTGTAAAGAGCACTGCTAATGAATATACTCCACACATGCACAAATACATGGCTCACTAACTAGAGAGTAAGCACATATTCAGTAATGTGTGTGCGCACCTATTTGTTTCGATGTACCTCGATCCAACAAAGGCGGTTACGACAAATTCACATAAATCAAAACCAGTTCACCAAAACCACCTTCAGCGAACACTGAAATAATTTTTTTTTTTGCTGGGGGGAAAATCTACCTGCACCCCCTATGTGGAAGGACCCCCGCACAACCCCTGAATAAAATATGCCAATTCAAAGATCACACAACAGTGGAAAAAAAGACAATCTCCACTTTTGTCAAAAGTGGTTTTGACAAACTAGCTTCCGTTTCTTTTTGCTCACTGAAATCACCTTCGATGGATTGACATACTCCCATTTGCTCAAAGTTCAGTTGTTCAAAGCTCATTTGCTCATGGCTGAATTCACAAAAATATATAGACTGTCTATAAATATATTTTCTCCAAGTTTGTGTAACCTTGGAGGCAATATACTTATAGTCTGGGATGTGGGGGAAGAGCGTACGTATCAGGGAGTGCAGAAATTTCTAAAAACTCACTGCTGATCAAGTCATGAGGATACTCTTATGCAAACAGTTATCGGCGAGTTAGTGAAATTTAAGCAGTTCATGTCTGAGTTTAAAAATAAATACATATACGCATGCTAGGCAACACAGTAAGCTCCAAGCATAAAGTATCTCAGTTCCAATAGACATATTGTAATAAATTGCATACATATATATTCATAAACATAAATATATATGGGCGTATGCCAAAATAATTTCTTCACTTTTTTGTACACACACACACACACACACACAAACACACACACACAAACACACACACACACCGATATATATATATATATATATATATATATATATATATATATATATATATATATATATATATATATATATATATATATATATATATATATATGAATATATATATATATATATATATATATATATATTTATACACACACACACACACACACACACACACACACACACACACACACACACACACACAAATGTGTACAGATATATATATATATATATATATATATATATATATATATATATATAGTTATAGATTACATGCATATATATTGATAATTATACAATGACCCCCCATTAATATTCCAAAATATACCAATGGAAAAAAGGTCCGGTCGCCCGGACATTTTTCCGTTGGTTTAAAGTCCTCAAAATATTTTTTTAAACAAATAAAAAAAAAAAAGAAAAAGGAAAAAACGGAGCAACTGAGAATTTCTTTTCTCCGTTGCTTCTGTTTGTAAGCATTGATGTACTGGGTATGCATGGAATGCAGGTCCCATACACATGCTCAGTACATCAAAACAAGGAAGCAGTGTACCACAACCAGTGGAAGAACAGTAATGCGCCGTTATACAAAGACATTATTAAGAAAGGTACTTTTTTTTTTCTTAAATAATCTCATTGTATAATAGCAATAACCGACTCCATGGTTGTGGTATACTGAAATTTACCCGCGGTTGGCTTTATTTAATCACTTGGGCTTCGCCCTCATGATTAAACCACACCAACCATGGGTAAATCTTCAATATACCACACCACATCATTGGTTATTGCTTTAATATACAATGATATGGACCTTGAAGAAAAAAAATGGAAATTGTGAGAGGCTAATGGCAGTATATGCATATACAAGCATGTCAGAAAGAAAAAAGTCTGAAGAACTAAACAAATGTGATAGCAAACATGTCAATAGTAATGACTGGTGACTAACTGTTTGTTAAGAAAAGAAAATGAAAAGTAGCACAAGTAGAAAATGGATGTACAAAAGAGGAATTTTTAAAAAAGAGATTGATTATGTTATGTACTCTGGTACTATAAAGGAAGCAGCAGGTAAGGAAGAAGTGGAGGAAGTACATTTTTCAGATCATAGCAGTTGTATTATGTGATAACGGGGAAATGATAAAGGGAGGAAAAGGAATAAAATGGTTAATATGGGGTACGGGGAAAAAAGAAATGAAAGGGAAGGTAGTCGACAATGGAAAGCGTACATGGCAGTGAGAGTACTTTCTGATAGCTAGACACAATAATGGGTAGTGCTCAAACAGAAATACAAATTAGAAAATTTTGAAGTGGAGAGAAGGGTAGAAAAGAAATAAAGTGGAATATCAAAACATTCTAAACAATTTTGAGAAAGAAATTGAAGAAGTAAATACTAGCGAAAAAATAATAAGGTATGAAAATATAAAGAAAAAATGAAGACAGTGTTGTATAGGTACAAATGTTTTTAAAGGGAAAAAGAAGGAAGAAGTTACACCCTTGGTAGGAGAGGAAGTAAAAAGAAGAGAAGTAAAATGGAGGAAAATGGAGATAGGAATGGGGTAGTAAAATATAAACCAAAGGAAGTTATGGAGACAGTAGAACATTTTGTAGGAACAATGTTTAAGAAGGAAGAAGCTGTAAAGGGAAAGAGGAAAGTAAAGACATTTTTGGATAGAGCAAAAGGTTAGTTAGAAGAAAGAACTGAAATGAAAGAATTGGAAGACATTATAAAAGAAGTGAAAGAAACATAAGCATGAGGCTTGGATTGGCTGTTATGTATGGTTTTTGTTAGTGGGTGAATGTAGGGGAAAATATATTTGTCAAAATATTGAATGATTGATTAGGACAACATACAGGATGAAATAATATGAGCTGTGGAGATTACATGGATATAGGAGAAAGACGAGAAAAAGTATTCAGAACCAGAGGCCACTAAACTGTGGAATACTGATTATAAAAATCTTTATGAAAATAATACAAAAAATAATGGGAATCATTTAGGAAGAAGTGATATGGATAATGACTGCTTACAGGAGACTTGTGCCTGGCCTACAGACTAGTCTCAGACTCTACCTTGATGAAGCTGCTCCACATCCGCAAATAATGGAACAGGATTCACTCACTCCAGGAATCTTAACCAGCCTTAATATTAACAGGACATGCTGAAAAGACAGCTATGTCTCCCAGAGGCTGCCACTCCTCTGGAACAAACTCTCTGTTCATGTAAAATGGAGCTTCTCACTGATCCTGTTTAAATATAACCTGGACATTTGGATAGGAAATCATACATTTTTCACTGGGGGTTTCACCTATGTCCCTCTTAGACAGGCGCAGCTGGTGCTGATCTCAGATTCGTGTGCAAATATAGACTATATATCTTGGTCTATAAGGGAACAAGGGTATAACATGGCTAGGCTTGTACAGGCCTTAGGGCCAATAGCCTAGTAACATCCTATGATCCTATGATCCTATGATGAGGGTAGGGGTATATAGAGCAAATGGAAAACAAATGATAAAATTGTTAATAATAGTAAATGTAACTAATAGATGCTATTTTAAGGGAGAGTAAAATATGTAAGATTGGTTGCATGCGGTGCAGCAAAAGCATTTGATTCAATAAATTGAGAGTCAATGTGGGATATTTTAGGGAATTATGGGCTTGGGAAACAATAATAAAAATATAAAAGAAATGCTATGTGATATCTTGGGTGAATGTAATGAAAATAAATGGTTGGTCAGGGTTGACTACTGAGTTAGCATTTATTTGTGCCAGTAATGAATGCAATAATATGAATGTGTTGGTGAAATAAGAAACATGACAGGAAATGAGGAAAAGGCATTATTATACCTATATATCTTTCATACATCAATAATTTAATTATTGTAATAAAAATATAGTATGGAGGAGGGAATCTGTGAAAAGGATGAATAGGGGTTAAGTAAAGCTGGATATGGGTTAAATAGGTAAAAGAAGAGTTTGGTGCAGTAAAAAAAAGATAAATGGAATATATTTTACTAGATATTCAAGAAATATATTAGGAATCAGGTTTGGTAAAAGCAAAATAATACAACAATGGAGAAAAGTTGTAGAAGAAATAAATAAGTTGGTGGAAAACATTATCTGTATCCTTTAGAAAGAAGATGTATGTGTTTGTGTGTATTTATGTGTGTGTGGGGTAGGGGGGTGTGTGTATATTTCTTTTTTCGTACCAGCAAAGTCCATCTGGAAATTGAATTGCCCGTTTTCTGTGGTGGCATTATTTGCAAAGTATTTCAAATGGTAGGCAAACATTATTTACAAAGTATATCAGAGGAAATACGTGTTTTCAAGAAACTGTAAGTAAAATAAAAAAATACTGTATTAATACACTTGTATAATATTCAATAGTGGACAGAGTTAGAACTGCGTACTTCAAAATATAGGTGTGGTGAAGTTGTATAGTTTGTTAGTTACCAGATGATATTTTAGGGCAGATTTAAAATTGTTACAGTTTATTTAAAAGCCTGATCTGGGATGATACAGTGGCATAGTGCATAGCACTGTCACCTTGTAATAAGAAGTACTCTGGTTTGATTCTCAGCTGGGGTACCCTCTGTGTGGAGTATACATGTGTTTGCGTGGGTTTTCTTCCACATTCCAAAGACATGCATTAGGTTGCTTGGACACTCTAAACTGGTCATAGGTGTGAATGTGTGTATGGTATGGAACAGCAACCATGGCAGGGCTAGCCACTTAGCAGTATCAACCTCGATGTTAGATAATTGTCACTATATGAGCTAATTTTGACGACTGGAGTTTAACTTCAACCCCATGTGCAAAAAATTGGAAAAAGGGTTATGGATGGATGGATGGATGGATGGATGGATGGATGGATGGATGGATTTAACAGGTTGATGTGGTTTGGAAGTTTGCTCAGTGCTATGGAGATGGAAGCAGAGAATAGAGTGTCACTGTAATAATTATTTGATTTACTAACAACAGTTAGTTTATGTTCTGAGGATCTTAGGGTTCTATTTAGTACATGCCATTAGAAGAGATTTGACAGAGAGGGTGTTTTAAGTGGAAGGTGAAGTATTTTGTGTGCTGTGAGTAGCTGGGAAAGTTGACAACTGCTTGATCCAAGCAATTAGATGGAAAATGGATAAAACCAGCTGGTTAGACTTCCTGTACTGTTTGCTTGTTGTAAAATGAACATCATTTTGTTATCATTTAAGCGGAAATTCAGAACAATAAATGTCAATGGTATGGATGATTAAGCTTGCTTCTGTAGCTACTTTGAATAACAAGGAGTGAATGGTACAAAAGGAAAAAATTACACGGTCTGGAAGTAGTCAAAGGAAGGAATTAATTTCCAGAGTGAGAACTTGACTTAGTTGTTAACCGAAATGTAATAGAGAAACTAGCTGTTTAGGGCATTGAGCACCATGCATGATGGAAGCAGTGTGGAAGACTGCAGGCAAGTTTGGTAATTTTGTTGTAGGTGCTTTCTAATTTTTGTTTGGTGGAAGAGTTCAGATTTGTGAAAATTGCTGATACATATAGTAGGGTAGAAAGGTTGCAGCTATTTTTTACAGTGATCACTTAGCAAGTGCTTTGTTCTGTAAAGAGTGTCTAGTTTGCAATGTGTTTTTTTGACTGCAATGTGAATGTGCAGATCGAATATTAACTTTATGTCAATGACAGCTTGTAGTAATTTTGTGCTGATGATGTTTTCAATTTTTGTGTTATTTGAGAAGATGATATTAAGGTCAGTGCTGTTTTATTTATGTTTTGGGAATGAATAGCTTTAGTTTGCTTTTGTTTGGGTTTAAGAGCAACTGAAATTTATTTAGCCAGTTTTCTAAAAAAGCTTCCTCTGTGATAGTTTCTAAGCTGGGAAGATTTGGGGTTGAGCAAACTAAAGCTGAGTCATCAGCATATTGTATTATGTTTGTAAGTTTTGATTCCTTGTGCATGTCAGGGTCTATATTGAATGTTCAAACATTCAAAATTCCAAATCGCATATGGTCGACACCATATGATTGGATTTTTGAATGTTCGAACATTGTAACAGAGATCTCCGTGCAGTGTGGAATGGGAAGATTTCCCTTTTCTGCAATGTAGTGCAGTCTCGGAGTTGGTATATTTAATGAGCGGGGGGGTGTGGGGTGCAGCCCCCCACGTGGGGGATTCAGGAGGGCTTGCCCCCCCTGCTTAGAGTGTTTAGGTATGTGTTTGTGTAGTTTATTATTTTTTTTATTAGATATTCAAACTTTTGGGCAGCCACGGTGGTGCAGCGGTTAGTGTTGTCACCTCACAGCAAGAGGTACTCCTGTTTGATCCTCAGCTGGGGTGCCTTCTGTGCGGAGTCTGCATGTCCTCCCTGTGGTCGCATGGGTTCCCTCCAGGTACTCCGGTTTCCTCCCACATCCCAAAGACATGCTGTAGGTGGATTGGACACTCTAAATTGGCCGTAGGTATGAGTGTGTGCATGTGTATGCCTTCTGTGGAAGGTTGGGCGCTAGGCAACTCGACACTGTAAAACTCCACTGCCAATCATGAGCAGACAGGTGTTCCACTGTGGTGACCCCTAACCGGGAAAAAGCTGAAAGAAGAAGATATTCAAACTTTTGCAAGTTTGATCATATGGTGTCGACCATATGGTAGTCGAACTTTCAAACATTCGAGTATCTAATATAGACCCTGCATGTCATTAATGAAGATACTGAAAAGTATTGGCCCAAATATGGAGCCAGGGGACTTCTGCAGTGATTGGAAGGAAGGTGGAGTGGGAGTCATTCCATTTTACAGACTGGGTGTGATTGTTTAGGTAGCTGGTGAACCAGCTAGTTGAGAGAGTTGTGAGGCCTATAAGATTTAGTCTATGGAGGAGTAGTTGATGTGATACCATATTGAAGTGTTTTGACAAGTCCAAGAAAATGATGGAGTTAAAATTACCTGAGTTTGTCCTTCGATTAATGGCATCTAGAAAATGTAGCAGGACAGTTTTGGTGCAACCCATGCTGGGTAGGAGATAGTAACTGGTTATCTAGTAGAAAAGCTAGGGTTTGCTGATGTATGTATTTTTCAAGTGCTTTGGAGAGGGAGGAAGGATAGTTATAGCTTGACAGTTCAGTAGATGTGCCCACCTGTGTATAATGGGATTATGAAGAAAGCTTTCTATATGGCTGGGATGCAGTTTTCAGTAATGAATCTAGTAATTAGGATTGGTACAGGGTAGCAAATGGTGTCAGTGGGTTACTGAGGTATTTCAATAGCAGATTGTCAGGAGCTAGTGTTATGGGTTTCAGTTTTTTAATGTATTCTTTGATGATATTTGTCAGTATGGTTGTTTGATTGAGTTGGGGTGTGCACCTATGGCCTGAGGGGTTTGGTTGGTTGGTGGGTATAAGTTATTATTCTTTGAGTTAAGTATATTACTGGATATTAACTATTTGTTTAATTTTTTTGCAGTGTCATGGCTGGTTTCAGATGGGAAAGGATTTGGGGTGGCTTTTCTGCCTAGTTTTAAGAGGCTGTTGAAATTTTTTCCAAAGTCTTTTTTTGCATGTGTAGTCTGGTTTGTGGAGAAGATGTTTGTTTCATTATAATGAACTTGTGTCTTTGTGCAGTTTCTGAAGCAACAATATGAACCTAGGTAGAACTGGGTTCTACTTTTGTGCCTTGTTTACAGCATTTTTTCTGTTTCTCATGTGTTGTTCAGTTTGATTGGTTAGCCATGGGGCAGAACTTATTTTCACTGTTTTATGTCTCAGTATGGTTTGTTGGTTAACTATGGTTAAGAAAGAGTTATTGCAGTGACAGCTTCATCTAGATGCACATATTTAAGGTGTTCCCAGTCACATTAAGTGTGTCTTTAAATATGGATAAATCAAAATTTGTTTAGTTTTTCACAGAGTTGAAGTATAGGAATTTAGGGAGGCTTGAGGTATTCTCTGTTTTTTTAATTTCTGTAAGCCTTTTGTGTTTCTAATACCATGACAGGAATGGACCCCATTCCTAACTCAAAGTAGAATTAAAGTTTATAAAATTAGTATTGTTTCAGTCTTTGATGTTAGTCAGAAGTGCTCTTCAGAGCACCCACAATGTTCCCTGTAATGATTCCTGCAATTCGTAGAGAGTTACATGTATTAGTAACATATCTAAATATGACTGTAGATTCTTTTTTATAAGACCCTTTGCTCCTACTACTATTGGAACTGCCAGGCTATCCTTCTTCTACATTGCCCTCATTTCTGCCTGCAAATCCTGGTATTTTATAGTTTTGTGTCTATCTGTAGTTAAGATACTGTAGTCATTGGGTGTAGCTATTTCAATTCTGTCTTCTTTTCATGGACTACTCCATCTGGTTTTCTCACATCTATTTTTTGTACTGTTGATAATGGGTGACTCCATGTGATATAAACTTCATCATTTTCTTTAAAGTGTTGTCATAAATTTCCAGTATTTTTAAGCTACCTCAGTATTATAATGTTTGCACAATCCTGATGCAACAGTCTTTCCACATTGTTATGCCTTCAGTATACAGTCCTTCTGCCATTAGTATATCACAACCTGCAACAAGATGTGCAATTGTTTCCAATTCTGTTTTACAAAACCTGCATTTGTCTGGTTCTCCCACATGTTTAATTGTCTGTTTCTCCCACATGTTCAATGGACTTTGTAAACCAATGTGTTTGTAGTCCACTATCTTGGACTACCAATATTGACCTTTCCTGTTTTGATTTAAATTCACCTCTCCTTAACCATTATACTGCATTTGATCCTGATCAATATGGGGTTGCTACAAGAGTTTTCTATACTTGCAATTATATTTATGCATTTCCACATTTCTTGCCTTCTCATCTGATCCTTCACCTTATATTCTTCCTTTTGCATTTGGCACATTCACTTGCTGCCTGATTTTTATTTACTTCTGGTTTGATTTCCATTCTCACTTGACACTGATATGCTTCTGATAGACTAAGCAGGGAAGTCATCTTAGACTTATTCTCTTGATGTTTCAAAACTTTCACTATGCTTGGGTCTTGCAAAGTCAGCAGATATGTATGTAGTCCCACGAATACAGATCTATACTTGTAATCAATTTCAAGGAGGCCCATATATCCTTCAGAATGGGGAATATTTAGTCTTGGTATGTACCTGATTTTTATAAATCCTTTGATGAGTATGAAGCATCCTTCTTGTTTTCCTGTGCAACCTATCCAACATTTTTTGGAGTCAGTCAGTCGCTCAAAAACTGTAGGTAAAGGCCAGGAAGAGCAAATTGGTTTATAGCTGTTTTTAGTATTAATTTTAGTATTTTAAAATATCCCTTACTAAGTTTTATTCTAATTTGTTCATGTTTTATTGCTGATCCTTCATCAGTTCCCAAATATGTATACACTCCCTCTTCCTCAAGTCCTTTTATATCACATTCCTGTCCCAAACTGATGTTTTCTTGGAGCTGCAGCTTTCCTGCTTTAAAGGTTACTTTTGCACATTTATCAGAACCAAATGCATTCTTATATCATCTGAAAAAGTTTTGACCACTTGCAGTTGTGATTTCAGTTCTTTCGTGTGATGAACTATACAGTTTTAAATCATATACAAAAAGAATATGAAAAGTCTATACACTGTTGTTTTCTGGGAGCCAAACTGTAGCCATGACCTAATCTGTTAAGTAGACTTAATAGGTTAAGGGCAAGACAAAAGAGTAGTGGTGACAGAGAGTCACCCTGGAATATTCCTCTTTGAATTTTTATCTCTGGAATAATAATTTGTCCTTTATCATGGCTTAACTGCAAAGTGGTTTGAAATTGTTTCATGGTTGCTGTAATGGAATTGATCAGTGTAGGGTGTATCTTATATATTTTTAAGTACTCTTTTATCCATGAATGTGGGATACTGTTATATGCTTTTTGTAGTCTATCCATGACATACTTAAATTCTTCCTATTTTTACTGTTCTCCATTATGACTTTATATAACAAGAAATAATCCTTTGTTCCATGTGACTTTATTTTATTACCCATTTGTTCTATTGCCATGAATGAGTTTTCTTCTAAATGACATTCAATTCTGTCTGCATCAATTCCAGTGTTTAGCTTATACACTGTTGGAAGGCAAGTTACTGGTCTATGCTTTTTAGGACAGCTTGCAGATTCACTTTTAAGAAGGAGTATTGTTTTTCTTGTTGTTAACCAGGCTGGTATCTGTTTGGCTACACATATAAATAGCTCTTACTTGGCCAAATCTTCATGTAAAGATGTTAATACTTTTAGCCAGAAGTTAGGTACTGCATCTGGGCCTGGGATTTTTGGGTAAGGAGCTTATTGTTAGCTTTGTTTCAATCTGTCTGGCCATTGCTTCATCCCATTGCATATCTTGTACATTTGAACTTCTTATTCTTTCTTTTACTTCTATCTATTTAGCATCTTTGCTATGTTCCACATGATCTTCATAGATATTTCTCCAAAATGTATCTATTTCTTCTATTTTGGTGGTGTTTCAATTTCTTTTGCCTTGTTTCCCAGTTCTCTATTTTTTTGGATCATTAATAAATTGCTTATTTTATTCTTTTCCATTATACGTATCTGCATATCTTCTAAGTTTTTTTTTTTTGCCTGTGCTGATATTTTTGTTTATTAGTTTACTGAGGTGGGTGATGGAGATTTTGAGGTTATGAAGAATTATACAACAACCCCCCATTAATATTCCAAAATGTGCATGCTGATTGGTCAGCGTGCACGTTGTAAATCAAAGACTTATACTAATGGAAAAAGGTCTGGTCGCCCAGACTTTTTCCATTAGTACTAGTCTTTTTTTTTTTTTGGACAGCAACGGAGAACGGAAGAGCTCTGTTGCTGTTATCTCGCTATGTTAAATGAGTTTAACATAGCGAGATATCTTAAAAAAAAAAGCAATGAAGATCTTCCTTTCTCTGTTGCTTTTTTTAAAGCTGTCTCATTATAACATAGCGAAACAGCTTTAAAAAAGCAACGGAGCAAGGAAAATCTCTGTTGCTTTTTTTTAAAGCTATCTCGCTATGTTAAACTCTTTTAACATAGCGAGACAAGTTTTTAAAAGCAACAGAGATCTTCCTTTCTCTGTTGCTTCCACACACACAGTTCTGATGTACTGCGTAACTATACACATGCGCAGTACATCAGAACTGCCACAGAATACTGGACAATTGCGGAAGGGCAGCAAGGAGGCATTATACAATGCCATTATTTAAAAAAGTAAGTATTTTTTTCTTAAATAATGTCATTGTATAACAGCAATAACCCACTTCTTGGTGTGGGTAATGCTGGATTTACCCACAGTTGTTTTTGTTTGGCCACTCGGGCTTCGCCCTCATGACCAAACCACACCAACCATGGGTAAATCCAGCATTACCCACACCCAGGCGTGGGTTATTGCTTAATTATTTTTGGTACTTGTTTTGCACTGGAGTGTGGAATTTTTTATTTGCTACTGGTTAGTAATGTATGTTTTTTAGTATGTTTTGTCTATGCAGAAGAGAGATGGCCAAATGAGGGAGCTGTATCTGTGGACAGGGGTGCATTGTTTTTTGTGGATGACTTGGTTACACACATATAAAGAAAGTTAAGATATCTGGGGAGTGTATATATGTTTCCTGGGAAAACAGGACAGATTGCTAAAAGATTTTCCAGTTTTATTTGGGGATCAAGACTCAATCCAGTTAGAAAGGGAACAGTATATGATAATAACAAAGAAGAACGAGGTTTGAATTAAAATATCCGGGTGTGTATTTGGCATCTATACACCTTTTTAGGTATTAAAATATGAAGGAGAAGCAATGTAGCTTGTTAGGGAAAATAC